>NC_056737.1:1627065539-1627075539 GCF_019279795.1 Protopterus annectens
TGAACTTGACTCAGGGAAATCCCTTCCAGATTTCTGTTCCATTGGCAGTGCTCACTGCAGTTGTTTTTGCCCTAGGGTGGGGTGGGGGTATTCCCAAGGACAGGTCTACAACGTGTCATTGTATTTCCTGAAAGAATGCTCATTAGGGACCTTGAAAGTGATATCCAACAGTAAATAGAATCAGAATAGAGTGACCCAAAAGAACACATGCTTCAGTGGCACAGTATCTTCTTCTTTTGGCTTTTCCCAGTTAGGGGTTGCCACAGCGGAACTCCGGTCCGCTAATGATTGGCAGTAGATTTTTACGGTGCCAAGGTGCCAGCCCAACCTTCAATGAAGGCATGCCCATTCACGCATGTCGTTCAACCGCGGGGAGGACATGCAGACTCCACTGAATCACTCTGAGATGCAATAAGAACACAGAAACAGAAGAGAAAGGCCAGTGGGAAGCTGTGCCACCTGTTTCAACTCCAAGGTGCACAAAAGACAGCCACAAGCAGAGCCACAGCAGCATTGACATGGTGACCTATTTGCTGAAGAAGAACTTTTATTTTAACATTTACAGAACCACAGTTAAAGCAACAGAGTTTCCCCGCATGTTCAAAACTAAAAAGTCTAATATCAGCCACCTCTTCACCAGCTAATGTATGCAATCATGCAGTGTTTCTAAACTACACCACCAAAACATGTACATAAACTTTTAATTAACATGTAGCCATTCATTGTAGTCCTTAGGGGGACTACCTTATGTCACACTCTTCTCAAAACTGCTCTTTGTACCTGTGACTTCAATAAAACATCATTTCAGTGCGTCCTCTCCAAAGTTCAAATGATAATATCTTGAAAAACTGCAGTGCTGCCAGCTAGCAACAGCCTGCTATAACTCAAATTTAAAATGGTAGATATTGTGGGAAGAAATAGCCAGGGAATTGTTATGGCTAGGCTTGTAGGGCCAATAGCCTAGTACCAACCTATGACATACACTATTATTGAACATCAAGGGGAAGCATGATGATTTTCTCATATAAGTAAGTGTGCATAACAAGTCATATAATTGCTTTAACTTGAACTGTGGTTTTGTAATACATCTTGACCATACATAATACTTAAGCTGTTACCAAGGTAACTAATGTTTTATACATGACATCAAACTGACAAAGTTGTTCAAGGGAAACAATAGAAGCCTGAACTAGGAATGTCACAGAATGTAACAATCACATTCTGAACAAATAGTATTAAATTGATAATAATCACTCAGTTTAACCTTTGCTGAGTATACAAAATAGAATGTTGCCATTTAAATATAAAAACTTTCAGTATATGCCATAAAATGGCAATTTATGAATATGGAAAGGGAACTTGTAAATCATTAATCACAATAAGTGAATTTGTTGTTTTTAACCTACAATTTCACTCATTTTATAATAAGAAATGACCGATATGAAAATCCTTATGTGTAGGAAATGGGGGGGGGGATGCACTGATAATTAAAATGAACTAACTTTCATCAATGTTTACATAAAACAAACTTGATGCTTTAAGTAAGTTAGCAACAAACAAAGTGATTACTTAAATGCTGGCAAACAATGAAATATAACTTCTGATATATCTAGTAAAATACATTGTATTATAAACCTACATTTATATTACGTGACCGGACAGTGAAATGTTCGAACACGTAATCGACCCCAAAATATTGAAACACCATATGTCGAATGGCAAAAAAAAAAAACCCAAACTAAACATTAAAACACACTAAGCAGGGGGCAAGCCCCCCACACCCCCTGCTACTTAAATATACCAACTCTGAGATTGCACTACAATGCAGACAATGGAAAAATTCCATGTCTGCACTGTATGGAGATCTTCACTGAACCGTTCAACATTCTGACAGTTTGATATTTAGGGGTCGATTATTACGTGTTCGAACATTTCACTGTTCAATCACATAATATAGACCCATAAACATTAGGTATAACTATCATTACCCTCTATTTATATTAAATAAGTTTTGAAAGACTACATCAGTAAGGGTGAATATGTTAAATAATCTTTTACTGACGTTTTATATGTGATACATCCTAATTTACTATGAATTGCTTGTCATCTATCTTTCATGTAAATATTGCTTATACAATAAGTAGACATTTATATTGCATTAGAATTCTGTCTAATCTACAATAGTACTATATCTGTTCAAAATAATATAAATATTGCTTATTCCTATTACAAATATTATCCATATGATAATTCAATTTATGGAGCTCAGATGTTCTGGGTTGTCAAGGTATGAGTGACAATCTGATGGACTTAGGTTTATCCATCAGATTAGGAATGATTTTCATTCCATGGTTAGTGCAGATCTTACTTTTAATATTTATTAGTTTAAATTTGTTATTTCACAAAAACAATTTTAGTATGCCTGACCAAAAAATTACTTTATTGGTAAACACAAAGTATAAAACTGATAATTTCCTTTAAAAGCTCAAGCATATACTTTATAGTTATCAGAGGAAAATGTTTAATAGTCACAATAAAACAAAAAATACATAGTCCAAATAACCTAAGATGGATTTAACTTTATTATCTTTAAATACCAGTGGCTTAAACAATCCTAGCAAGAGATCAAATCTACTGAAATATTTAAAACTAAACAAAGCACAAATTATCTTCCTTCAAAAAACTAATTTCAAAACAAATGACAATTACAAATGGAATCCTAAGGAATATATGATATTGGCGCAATCCACTTATAAGATAAAGGCAAAAGGGGTAACAATGTTATGGAAAACAAATGTGATTAACCCAGAAATAATTTATAAGTATGAAGATAAAGAGGGCCTTATGGCATTAGTAATAGTTAAATATAATAGAATATGGACCCTAGCCAATCTATACTGGTTCCCTGGCATTGGATCAGGAATCGTTAAAAAACACTTGGATTTCATTTCCAATAATTATAAAGGTAACTTAATATTAGGAGGAGATTTTAACTGTATATTTGATATTTCTGAAACTGCAAATAAAAGACTGAAGCATATATCTGCTGTATCAAAAGCTTTAAACAAGTGGGTAGAATCATTTCATCTTGTAGATACTTTCAAATTTAAAGAAGATAAATCTTTGTTGTTTTCTAATCGAGATCAAATATTTGCTACCCAATTAGAATAGATAAAATATTTGCTGCCTATGACTTACACTCTAAAGTCATTAATTTCTCAATCACTCCCTGCCCCTATTCAGACCAAAATTCATTGATACTAAAATTTCAAAATGGGTACAAACCATTAATCTTTAACTCCAGAATTCCAGCATATATAACAAAAATTAAAGAGTTCAAACCCTGGTTATTATCTGAATTACAGTTCTTCTTAGATATTAATTACACCACAGAGATGAATAAAATAATAAGGGACTCGTTAAAAACTTACATATATGGTAAAACCCTAACTTGGTATAAAAAAATCAGAAAATGGGATTCTGAAGTATTAGATCTACAATCCAAACTTTTGTCACTAAAAGCTGAAAAAAATCAAAATCATTTGGAGATGAAAAAGAAAGTAGAAGTATTAAACAATAAATGCAACAAAATTCTAACACATAAAACTAGTTTAGCTTTAGAAAAACTAAAAATGAATACCTTGGCCACTTCTCCCAAATATCTACATAATTTATCCATAAGAATCAAAATACAATCAAAAACTAATAACATTAAAAGTATCTTCCATGAAAAGAAAGGGAAAAATGTCTCGGATATAGGTAACATTCTTGATGCCTATAGAAATCACTATATGGAACATTTCCAAAAAGAAAAATATACATATTGATCAATTGAATCTAGATGAAAAATGTTCTAATATAACAAATACCAGAAAAATTAAAACTAGATCTGCAAGCCACCCATATCCCACAAAGAAATTACAGATACAATAAAAGAGGGTAAAAATAATAATGCTCCAGGTATAGATACAATAAAAGAGGGTAAAAATATTAAAGCTCCAGGTATAGATGGTATAATTATGGAAATATATAAAATGTTTTCCTTCAAAGATACTATCCCTGTTCCATAAAACTCTATTAGAAATTCATTCACATGCTTTAATACCACTGTCTTGGAGGTATTCCTTAATCACACCAATCCTAAAGGGAAAAAAATCCCCAAATCTCTGTACCTTATATAGACCTGTATCATTATTAAATAATGACTATAAGATATTTATGACAGTATTAACCAACAGGATGAAAATATCACTATCCAAAACAATAAATGATCAAACTGGATTTATATATCATAGACACACACATGACAATATTAAAAGGATAATTTCTCTTATAGATTATGTTAATAAAGAAAATAAAGAAACACTCATAATTGGCTTAGATATAGAGAAAGCCTTTGATTCCCTAAATTGGGTCTATTTATTCAAAATGTTGGTGTTGTTTGAATTTCCTCCTTCCTTTGTTCATCTACTAAAGAATATATATATACACAAATAATTTAGCGTATGTTAAGCTAGGTCCTTTCACCTCTGAATCTATACATATAACAAAGGGTACTAAACAAGGATGTCCCATGTCACCAATTCAATTTGCCTTGGCTATTGAAATATTGGCAGATTCAATACGTAATAATACAAAAATCAAAGGAGTAGATGTTTATGAACAATACAATTCTAAAGTAATGCTCTTTGCTGATGACATATTATTAACATTATCCAATACAAAAGAGACATTAGAAGAATTAGATATTTTAATTGCTACATTTTACAGGACTTCAGGACTCAATTTCAATAAATCAAAATAAAAATTTGTATTTTTAAATTAAAAAAAAAAGAATTGCAGACAAAGGGGAATCACATTATAGAGAAAAAAAGAAGCTACCTTAAAATATCTAGGAATTGAGTTATGCAAGGATAATAATGAATTAGTCTCAAAAAAGTACAATAATATCAATGCAGTTAAAATCTCTGTGGAAAAGTGGAACAAAATAATAACATTTGAAGATAAACTACAGTTAATAAAAATGGTTTTACTACCTAAGATTCTATATATAGCTTTGGCAATACAACTGTTACCAGAAAGGAATATACTCAAAGAAATAAACTCATGCCTAATAAAATTGTTATGGTTTCCTGAAAGAAACAGAATAGCTTTAATACATCAATCATATCAGACCATGGAAACAGGGAGGATTAAACGTTCCTGATATAGAAACATATATAAAAGCATCAATATCTAAAACAATCTCAGATTAGATAAGTCCAAATTATTCTGCAAATTGGAAATAATTACTAACTGTAATATCAATAAATAAATTTGATTTACAAAAAAAAAATGCCAAATAACAGATAAAAACTATTTGCCATGGCACATGTTATGTATTAGTATGCAATATAACATAACTAAGCCCACTAAAACTCGTATGATTAATTATTGCATTGACTCATTTAGGAAAATTATTAATGCAAATATAGATTTAAAAATCTGGTTTGATCTTTTAATACCATTCCTAGTTAGAGATAGCTATCCACATAAAATATACAAAGAAATAATTAATTCCTGCGAACAGAGAGGATTTGTTTGTTGGTTTCAATGCATAGAAGAACTAAAAGTTCCGGATATGCAAACAATAGAAACAACATACAAAATTCCATAACAAGACTGGCTAACTATGCAAAGCATTCTGATATATTCGCAAGATTTATGCAGAATAATTAGTAATTCTTCATTTAAAGAAATACTTAAACTTATGGATTACCTATATGAAATCATATATAATGATTATGACATGGGAAATAGTATTTCGAAAGTTACAAGATATTGATAAATTATAAAACAACACCCAAATCTTCATATTGGAATTATATAACAAAATGACACTCATTATAGCTAACTGAAGAAATGAAATCAAATATTATCAATAAAACATACATCCTTTACACAATACTGGAAAGTTTTTAATTGGAAATGCTTGCACAGAGCATTCTTAACTCCAGATAAAATTACTTCTTCCACAAAGTATATGTTGGAGGTATGAGCAAATACACAGTGCAGATTGGAATCACATTTTTTTGATTGTGTTAAAATTAAGCCATTTTGGAATGGTATTAAAAACTTTTTACAAATGTCATTTAATGAATCATTTAACTTATCTAAATCTCTAGTATTATTAAATGTTTACAAAGGTCCTCATTTGAATGAGTCAAATATGTATCTACTATGGACAATACTTGCAAACTCAAGGAAGTGTATAACAAGAAGATGGAATATAAACACAATACTGTCTTTGGAAGACTTCTACAGCTTACTGAAGACCACAGCATTATTGGAAATTAATATTAAAGAACTAAGGATTCATCCTAAGCCATTTATTAACAATCCATGGAAAAAAAGTCTTATCATTGATTGACACTTTACAATAACTGAACAGGGGTTTATATAATTTCATTGAAAACTCATTTCATTGAAGCTTAATTCACTGACACATATTCACCTCAAGCTCACTTCACTGAAAGCTCACTTCACTGAAAACCCATTTCACTGAAACTCATTTTGTTGAAAGGTATGTATGGCCTTTTCCCCACTGTTGTGCAATCTTGGAGTTAGTATATAAAGTAAGGGGGGCACAGCCCCCCACATTGGAGGGTGTGGGCGGAGTAGCCCCCCACATATTGTAAATATTTTAAAGCATATAGATGGATATGTACAAGTATAATGAACAAATTCTTCCAGAAGACAACATATAACCACTTTATGTGGGTGCTTCGAATGTGGGGGCTGTACCCCCCACCCCCTCTTACTTTATACACTAACTCCAGGATCGCACAATAGTGGGGAATAGGCCATATATACCTTTCAACGAAATGAGTTTCAGTGAAATGGGTTTTCAGTGAATTGAGCTTTCAGTGAATTGGGTTTTCAGTGAAGTGAGCTTTCAGTGAATATGTGTCAATGAATTAAGCTTCAATGAAATGAGTTTTCAATGAAATGATATAGACCCCCGAACGGATACACTCTGATAACTGGATTGTTATACCTATAAAGTAATTGTAATTGAACTCTGTTATAGTGTCAAGCTGATGTAAATGGTGTACAGTTATTAAGATGTTATATACAAATACTATGGAATTTATTCAACTGTTTATGAAAAATAAAACGTTTTTGAGGAAAAAAATAAATCTCAACCCATCTTTATTGTCTAAGGTAGGTTCTGAGTCCAACATAAACCAAGTCATTAATCTACCAGTTTTCTTTCCAAGCTTTTCAAATTAGGGAGAGTATATCCTTTATCATTTGGATGTGCATAGATAACTTTGCTTTTATCTTCATAGAATCAAAGACTTCAGGAAAACTGACCAGTTGTTTGTTTCCCTCTCTCCTAACAAATTGGGCAAACCAGTTTCCAAAGTTACATTGGCCAAATGGTTTACTGAATGTAACTCCTTTGTCTATAGTGAAAAAGGATTATCCTTGCCTAAGCCTCCTAGAGCAAATTCCTCATGGTCTGTGGCAGTCTGTTCAGCCTTTTGGTCAATGCCTTCTTTAAATGACATTTTTGCAGCTGCAGCTTGGACTAATTCTCACATCATTATTGTTTATTACAAATTTGATTTGATTTCCAGGAACAGAGCTGTCTTTGGCTCTGCAGTACTCTGGAATATCCTTCCATAATGGCCGCCCAAGGTTCCAGTAGCTGGTGACTCTGTCCCATCATTTGAGGAATGAATGAGAAAAACATCGGATAAAAAAGTTATGTTCTCACCAAAATGTTCCATCTGTGTCTTCCACTTTCATTTTTACTCAACGTTCTGCCTACCTGCTCCATCTATTGCTTACGGAAAGATCTAGGAGTTGTACAAGAACCTGTGTTGCTTGTTTGAGCTCCAGCTCCCCTTTCCTTTCCTTTCTGCCTTTAATTTATGTAACAGGTTGTTCCTTTATATCTTGGGGCAGCAAACTCAATCTGAGGTATGTTAGGTTGGCAGGGCATTGTGGGTAAAGGGAAGAGCTTGAGAGTTTTGGATCCAGTAATCTGGTTGAAGCAGCCGAGTTGGAGCCAAGTCTCCGATCCAAACCCATCAGTTGAGGAAGAATGAAAATGAACAACACAGATGGAATGTTATGGTGAGTACTTAACATTTTTATGCTGTTACTGCTAAATTCATATTGCAAAAAAATAAAGCAGCAAGTCAGTATTGAGTTTATTGTAGAGCTAAGTATGTCTATAGGTTCATAGGAGGTTACTAGCCTAATGGCCCTGGGGCCCTTACAAGCCTGGCTAAGAGTTTATTCCCAAAAAGAATCCTCAGTCAGCACCTCTTGCCCTTGTCAGTGAGGGACACCGGTTGAACCCCTGGGACAAATTTGTGGTTACCCATCCACTCAAGGTTGCACTTGAAGAGGGTCAGTGAGGTGCTCTGTTTGACATGAATGGGAAGTCTATTCCAGAAATAGGGCAGCCTCTGGGAGACAAATCTGTCTCTCCAGCAGGTTTTGTTGACATATATAAGATTCAGGCCTTTTGAGTGGGTAATGTGTGAGGAGTTAGATTTATGGATATGGAGCATCTCTAGTAGGGCAGGGTCCGAGATTGCCTGGAGGCAAGACATAGATCTCCTCTGAGCAATCTGTACAATACCAAATAGAGTGATAGTGATTTGAGCCTGTTCACATAGAACAGGTGTTGGAGGCCATGGATTCTCTTTGTTAGGTATTTCAGTGGCCTTTCTAGTTGGTGCAGATGTTTGGAAAGGTACATACCAAATGGGGCGTTATACTCAATTATTGGTCTAATGAGGGAGGAGTATAGAGAGGTAATAACCTCCTTTTTTTCTGGATGCAATCCCTTTACTTATAAGATGAACCAAGTAAAAGGCTTTTCTGACCACTGCCGCTACATGAGCTCTATATTTTATAAAGTCTCAAGTAAGATGGAAAAGATAATTTGTTTCTTTCAAAAAATGGATGTATACAGAGAAGCCACTACATTTCTTTTTTGTTTATTTACAGTAAGTGGTAACTAAAATTTTATAGCAAAAATTGATGATATACTGCTAAACTTGAATGTTACATAAACTGAACTTTGAGAAATGGGATATAATCCTTTGACTGTTTTTCTGTTTTTCTAGTGCTATTGGAAAATGTTGGAGAAGAACTAGACCCAATCCTGGAACCTTTACTGCTGAAGCAAACATTTAAACAGGGAGGATCAATATGTATCCGACTTGGAGACTCTACCATTGAGTATGCCCCTGATTTCCGATTTTATATAACAACTAAACTGAGAAATCCACATTATCTTCCAGAAACATCTGTTAAGGTCAGTTCAATAATAATTAATACATTTTGTTCACTGTTTATTATAATCTTAAAAAGTGCACCTTTTATATAGGCAATTTGGCCAACAGTAGAACAAGGTAAATAGATCAAATGTTTAATCATTTATTTTGCTTTTTGACACTTTCTGAAGGAGCTATCATTAATAAAAGTAGATGCACTGTCAATATAAGCAAATTCTGTTAAGCGTAATGTGGTTATTTATTAAAACAAAGCAGATTTATTGAAATTATTGATGTCTTCCTTTATGGTTTACTTAGCAGACTTTGGCAATAACATTTCATGCTTCTGTACCCTTCTTACTTGTCTTGAACTAAGCCCTGAGGATCTTCTCTGCAATTAATTAGGTTTCTGCATTTACTTGTGACCGGGTAGTTGAAATCAATTTTCTCCTTTAAGATATGCACTCCTTGACAAATACTGTTTCATACAAATGAAGGTGAAAGCTATGTGCCTTTCTTTGCCTGTGTTTTGTAACTTAAAAGGTTTGACTGAGTAATGACTTTGTGAAAACTAGATGGTAACAGTTTCTGTTTAACACAGGTGATGATTTATTTTCTTATTGTAGAAAATAGTTTTTTTGTAATTAATGCCAAAAGAACTATATCTCATAATCCAAGAAAAATATCTGTCCCTACAAATATTCATTTGCCATTTTTTGTAA
>NC_056737.1:1627080539-1627260539 GCF_019279795.1 Protopterus annectens
TCCAGTTTTTCTAAAAAGAAAAAACAAAATAAAAATATGCTTAGCCTATAGTTAGTGATTCTGTTGGCTCCCCTGCTCAACTCACAGACCACTTACTTTTTAACCCATCTCCTTCTAGTGCAGCTTTGTCGCTCACTATGGAATGCGGGTTAAACACATCCTTGAGGGTTGTTTCTGTACCTGGAGCAGGTAAGGGAGATCCAAACCCTTTAGGTGCTGGGGTTGGCCAGGATTAGAGACACCATTACCAGACATAATACTCTGCCACCAACATGAAATACCACTTTGGACTGAAAGCATTGTGTTAGTTCTGAAGTGAGAGTCACAACAGTAATATCTGGTTAATAGTTTTTAAATAATACTCTGTCCCCAGATATTTTATCTGGTAGTGAAGTTATCAAGAAAAAGAAATGGAAATTTCATCATACAGCTGATTATCAGATTATAGCTATCTACAAGGCTGATGTGGTTTCCTTAGGTAAGAGTGTTCTGCAGACAGCTAATTATGGTAGCTGTTTTCACATACATGGCTCTAGTGTTTAGTTTGGTTAGAGACCTTTCTGTTGTTATAGAGAATGATGAGGAAAATTATAATTTTCTAGTTGACACTAAATTCAGTCACTCTTGAAGGTGAACTTGTGCTTAAGTCTAAACAAGTGTTCACTTTTTCTTAAATGATTGCTAGATTTAGTAATGTTTTTGACTGGAAGTAGTCAGGAACCTCAGAGCTAAGCAAGGTATATGGCCTTATAGAAGATGAGATGGTCAATTATGTGGCTACCCCCCCCCCCAATCTTACTGGCTCATAGGCTCATAGGTTGATACTAGGCTATCGGCCCTAGGGCCTGTACAAGCCTAGCCAAACAATTCCCCGGATATTTCTTCCCACACTAGTTACTTCTCTGGACCCCTGTCTAGCAGGGCGACTGACGTGATCCCCGAGGTGAATTTCCTATCTCCCATCCAATCATCAAGGTTCCTTTTGAAGAGGGCCAAAGAGACACTCTGCTTGATATGTATGGGCAGTCTATTCCAGAGTATGGGGAGTCTCTGGGTTAGGAACATATCCCTCCAGCAAGTTTTGTTCATTGTGATGACAAGGTTTAGATCCCTGGAGTGTGTGGCTCTGAGGGATTGAGATTTCTTTAAGTGGCCTTGAAAGTTGTTTATAAAGCTGCCTGCAGGACACCATTATCTGTTTCAGTAGTCCGTAAAACGTCTCAGAGAAAATATAGGGTCTTGGGATATGCCAGGTCTCTTCCCTCATTTTACTGCTGACCCAGCTGCAGTCTTCCCAGTTTTAAGTTGTCTGTTTTGAAAGGAGGCAAAGAGATCTGCGTAAGGTGCTACCCACAGCTGAATCAAGTCCACATAAAAAGTCCTTGTCTTCATGTAATCCAGTGCTCCTGATAATGAGGACAAATGGTTAAATCTTCAGGGCAAAAGATGTCTCCTTCTAGTAATCTAGCTTTTAGAATGTTAAAAAAATTATTTTACAGTGTGCATATAGTTTGGATGATTTTTTTGCATCCTTATCTACTGAGCAAAAATCTTGTATGAATAAAATTGTTTCTAATTTGACTCAGGTTTCAACACATGCTTCGAGAGGTGTGCTTGAATGTGCAGATACAGTCTTAAGAAATGTAGCTTCTGCTCTTGTATTAAGACAATATACTTGGTTAGGTAATCAGAACTTCTTTGATGATTTAAAAGCCAACATTTTGAATGCACCTTTAAGTTCTGAAGTTGTGTTTGGGCCATCTGTTACACAGATTCTCAAACAGTGGGATGACAGAGACAAATTAATGCTTGGGGTATCTAGGATGTTTCATGTGCCCAAGTTCTTCCCACGCAAGCCGTCTTCCTTTGAGAGCAAAGCAAACAAAAATCCCAGTCAAACAAAAGTCAGGAAAACAAAAGGGAATGGCAGGAAGATAATTCTACAAAACCAAACATGAGAGGTTCCTTTCTAAAAACAAGGATCATTCCCCTGCAAATAAATGACTATGCTGCATCACAGAGCATGCCTACCCCCTCCTGCCATTCCTTCTCTTCTCCCCCCCCCCCCAAAGACTCTCTTGCTGCCTCAGTACTGCAACCTGGCTGCAAATAATCCCAAAAAAGGGTTCCGAGAGTAATTCAGAGAAAATACACTTTGCAGTGGATAGAAAATCCTCTCCTTTTGGAGGAACTCCCCCACAGTCACTAGACCAGACAAAGCTGCCGTGCTTGTTCACTTGGTAGAAGCAGGATCATAAATCTGGTGCCCGAGACACACAAAGGCAAATTATTTTGCTCCAGAACCTTTTTGATACCAAACGGAACACTCCTGGAGACCTGTCCTAGATTTTCCCTTTCTAATTACCTTTGTAAAATTTCTGAAATTCAAAATGCTCACCTTATAGTCAGTCCTAGCATTGTTTCCAAACCACAGTTTCAGGGACTCTAGATCTCAAGCACATTTATCATCATATTCCTATTGCTTCCAGTTTCAGGAAATTATTGACATTCACTGTGTCCGATTTACATTCTTTATTTTTCTGCATTACCTCTTGGGCTGTGTAGTGCACTTTAAGTGTTTGCAAACTGTTTGGCCCCAGTGTTTGCCTTCTGCAGAACCATAGGCATCCACATTTTGTACAGGTGGCAGGAGTCCACAGACAAAGTCTTATCCCTTTTTTCCCACCTGGGCTTCAAACTGAACCTTTAAAGTCATTGCTCATACCCTTTTGCTGAATTGTTTTGTTGGGGTGTTGGATAGACACAGTTAAAAGGATGGCACTCCTGAAAGAAGACAAAATTCTGACTTATCGGACATTTTTTTGAATTTCTCTGAGATGTGGCCTCAGCAAGAGAGTTCTTCAAAATTTTAGGTCTCATGGCATCATGATCTTCATGATACCACTAGCCAGACTACACATGCAAAAAATTCAATGGTACTCAAAGAATTTTTGTACCCAAGACATTTACACCTTGTATTTTCAGATAATACTGGGATTTGTAAAACAGGAGCTTCAGTGATGGAGGTATCAACTGTATCTGAATAAAGTACTGCCTTTCTCTGTTCAGACCACAGCCCAGTCTGTCCAGTGGAGTCTTCAGAGTTTGCTTGTGGAGCAGTGGCCATGGGAGTTCAAATGCAAGGCTTGTGGGGCCCTCAGTGCACATCAAAGCATGTACATGTGAAAAAGATATAGGCAGTGATTCATGTCTTAAAAGTTCTTTACAAACTGTGGACTCCAGGTCATCTTCTAGTGGTCACAGACAATATTACCATGATGCGGTAGCTGAAAAAGCAAGGGGGGTGCAAGGTTATACCTTCTTTGCTGGTTGGCAGTGATGGCCTGGGAGCTGGTTGTGCAGCTTTCTGTGACTTTTCAAGCCTCATACATTATTTTAGGAGCAAAACACAGTGGCAGACAGAATCAGCACATCATGGACAGATATTTACAAGTAGAAGCTCTATGTAGAAGTTTTTCAGAACTTGACTCAGATATAGGTAACACCTCAATTAGATCTCTTTGCCTCCTTTCAAAACAGACAACTTAAAAAATTCTGTTCAAGGCATCCTTGCAGCCATGCTTGGAAGACAGACAGTCTGTTATTCCCATAGTTGGGAATATTTTTATATGGAACTACAGTATTTTCCAGTGATTCCCAGGGTGGTACTTAAGATTCAGAAAGAATTACCAAGGATCACTTTGACAACCTGCTTTTGGCCCAGGCAAAGTTGGTTCTGCCTTTTAATGGAATTGGCCAAGGGCAATTACCACAAGCTTGCTCACAGCCTGGGTCTGCTAACAGGCATCAGGAGTGAATGGTGCACCCCTGCTTAGAGCAATTGCAAGTGACAGCCTGGATGATTCTATTTTGTTACCTTTTAGGCACTTGTTCCATGAGGACGTGCAGGTATTTAAGGAGGCAAGAAAACCTGCAAGAAGAAAATCTTATGTTTACACATAGATCAGGCTTTCTAAGCGGTGCCTAGCAAATAACAGAGGTCCTGAAAGTGTTTTGATCCCTCTGATTTTAAAATATTTATGTGAACTACTTAGATGTGGTTTTTCATATACTTTTATCAAAGTGCATCTTACATCCATCTCAATTTGTCTGCCCATTGACCCCCCTCACTTCCTTCATCTCTTTTTGTAGTCAAACAGTTTATGAAAGGAATGTGCACATTTAGACTCCTTCAACAGCAAATTCCTCCATCCTGAGATCTCAACTTTGTTCTTTAAAAACTGACCTTGCCTCTGTTTGACCCTGTCTCTCAGGCTGATGTACTGTTCATTACTTGGAAGAATGTTTTACTCATTGCTCTGACATCTACAAGGCAAGTCTCTGAGTGGCAAGCTGTCATATTGGGCCAACCCTATCTGATTTTTTCACATGGGTAATGTTGTGTTACACACTTATCCATTATTCATACCTTGAATCAAGCCATTACTTTCCAGTCTTCTAAACTTATCAAAAACAAGGGAGAAAAGATTCTACATACCTTGGATTCAAGCAGGCAACTTGGGTACTACTTTGACAGAACAAAGCCCTTTAGGAATGCTGAACAGTTGTTTGTCTCCCATATGCGGGCAAAGAATGGTCAATCTGTGTCTAAGTAGTCTGCTGCATAATGGTTGTCTTCTGCTACTGTTTCTGTTATTCCACAGTGGTAGATATCATCCAGGCAAGATTAAGGCTCACTTGATTAGGGTTATATCCTCTTTGATGGAATATTGGAAAGGGTTGGATTGTAGAAGCATTCTAGAGACAGCATCCTTGGTCCTCTGTTCATACCTTCTCAAAGCACTGCAAACTGCATTCCTTTTCAAGGTCCAGAGCAGGCTTTGTTAGGAGCATTCTGGGCAGTGGTTAACATTGTCACCTCTCAGCAAGAAGCTCTCTGGTTTGATTCTCGGCTGGAGTGCCTTCTCTGCAGAGTCTGCATGTTCTCCCTGCAGATGAGTGAGTTTTAAAGACCTGCAGGTAGCTGTGTGTGTGCGTGGCATGTGCCTTATGTGAAGGCTGGGCACCAGGCTGGCAACTCGACACTGTAAAAACTCCACTGCCAATCAATCTGTGGACCAGTGATCCACTGTGGCGACCCCTAACGGGAGAAATCAAAAGACATTGCTATTCTCCAGGGGATCCTGGATCCTTATTCTTCTACCTCCCTGGTAGGGTATGCCTTTGGGATTCTATCAGAAATCCAAAACAAACAGAAGTTGGCTGCATGAATAAATTGTTTGAGGAAAAGTAAGTAAATAATCCAATTGTGGAATCTATCAAAAAAAACAGTTATGCAGTGAGAATAATGAACATAGTATAGATGCCCAAGTCTTACTTATTGTAACAGTAGATGTTCACCTTCCTCAATGCCTTTGTGGCAGCACCCACCCGCCATCCTCCAGATTGTGCATAGTTGAGGTGGGTTTCAATCTCTTAGATTCAGTTATTGAATTTGGTTTTTATATGCTATTGTAATGCAAATTTACTCTTGCTGGATGTTTCTGACTTCAGGTACTTTCCTGTCCTTATTTGTGGAAGCAAAAAAGCCTGAACACTTGCTTCCTGTTACAGGTGAAGGCTTCCCTCTCAGGTTATGCTCAGCCAATCAGCTGTTGCAGGAAGAAAGAGGGAGGGGAGTCAGAGCTTTTGAAAGCTGGCCAGTACTGGATTACCTTGGCAGATAACTCTAAATGCCACTCAGGTTGTGAAGAATTTGAACATCTACTATTACAGGTAAGTAGGACTTGTGCAATCATACGTTTCAAGCCCTTAGGATAGTCCCTACATCCTGAACTGATGTTTTTGTGGTGGTTGTAATCAGGTCTTTGTTGTACATTCAGCTTGACCAGCTGTAATAGTAAGGGCCATTTATACAACTTCACATTGTCTTCCATTCTTTACCAACATTTCTTGAGTGCTGGTAAAGAAATGCACAAATGCACTTTAGGGCAGGTGTGTGGTAAGCTGTCACAGGCCATTTGCTACCAATGTAACAATCATATTTGCTTGCTACAGTTTAAAAGGAGATGCAGAAGTCCTAAGGGAGCAGACCTTTCTTTTTTTTTAATTTGCTGTCCAACTGAAAAGATAAGGGAGTGGAGTTTGGGAATGGATTTTGGGATTTTGACATAGAGTGGAAGATCAGGGGAGTAGACCTTTTTTGTTTTTCTTTTGGTTAGATTGCTTTAAGCAAGACAAAGGAGAATGATTATGTTTTCTGGCCTTAATCTTTACTGTTTCTGCTCTAAACATCTTTGAACCGTCTTGAAGCTTAAAGCTGATCTGTTGCCTTTTGCAGTGTGTTCTATCCTTGTGAACTAGCATTGTCTCGTGTCTGTGTATGAACTACTCCTCATCTAGATGTCATCCATATCCTTTACTGTAATTCCAAACTTTTCTTTTCAATTTCCACTTCCAATTACCTGACACTGTGAAGCATTCAAGTCATAACCCCCCCTTCCTTTTATAAAATGTATTCAAGCTCCTCATTTTAATATTTCCTCATAACCCACCCAGCCATTCCTTTTGCAGTTTTGGTAATTCCGTATTGTCATTGCTCACTTTGTACTGTATTGATTTCCCTTTCTAAGTGTGGCCTTCAGAACTGTACATTAATACTTCAGATGCCACTTACTGGTATCTACTATAATTAAAGGGTGACTGGAATGCATAAGAAACTTATACTGGTCATCACTACGGCTCTTCCACATTACATAGTATGATTTAACTGCAGAGTTGATTATTTCTTTTTATGTAATTGTTTTCCTTTGTCCTACTTAGGGCCATTTAACAAAATAATCTGTTTGCTATGATCACCCTTCAAAATGCACAGCTTTGCTTTTTTTCATTTTGCATTAAACTATAAACCAGCTACAGCTTGTCTGTTCACAGCACAAGCTGTTGCAGGCTTTTGAAGAGAACCCCTGTCCGTGACTACCACACCAATCCTTTTATCATTAGCATGCAAGTACTTCCAATCGAAACAAAGTGCAATAGCTAAAACAGTCAATTAAATACAGTAACAGGACATGGATGGTCTCAGCACCGAACCTTCTGACACTCCTCTGCTTACTGACTTTCTCAGTGTATGTGTAGAACTATGCCCCCCCCCCCCTTCATAAAAGTCTGGGCATTCCTAACATGATTAACATAAGTGAATAAACTACTACATGTTTAAATTACCCTTGATTGTCAGGCTGCCTATCTTGAAGTAATTTGCTTGCACATAATGGATGAGGTAGTTGCTGCTGAAGTTTTATTAACCCCATTAGCTAGCAAATATTCATACAATAAGATTCCATTTCAGTTGCAGTGCACCTTTTTAAAGTAATATATCCATGGTAAATGATATTGAATCCTGTTAATTCATCAAAATAACTTTTTTGTAAGTCTATAGTAAAACATTTTAATCATACTGTAATAACCAGTAAGTTTTGTTGCCATTTTCATTCTCATTATCAGCATTTTTAGTATTTTTACGCTAATATAGCTTTACCAAATTGTTGGGTTTTCCAAAATGTGGAGCACCTGCTAACATTTTCAATTTGGTAGCTCACAAGATGAAAAATATGCCTTACATTATACTTATAAAAAATTATTTTGACAAATATACATACTAATGACTGATTTTTAGCTCTTTGTACTGGTGGTTTCACACGTCTCAACTTCTTCACTTAAGAATTTTTGAGCAAACCCAAAAATGATTGGGGGGACAAAGGTCTAATATCAGGGATAATTCTTCAGTATTACTGTAATTCACTTAAAAAGTTAACAGAACAGGTTTTGCATCAAAATGCATTTTCTGAACAATAAGAATATGAAACTATAATATCTGACATTATTGACCTACTGTAATCCTCAGTAAATTTCCTGAAAATCAAACCTTTTATGAGGGACAGGGCGGAGCAAAAATATGATGCAAAACCAGGGACATTCAGCAAAAAAAAAAAAAAATGATTTTGGAGTTATCTGGCTTTATATTATCATTGTTTATGTTCTCATTCTCTTTATCAGTATTTTTTAGTTAAGGTCACAGGAGTTTTTTTACATGAATATTCGATGTGAGAGTGTTCAATCTCGCCGTTTGTTCTTACACCTGGGTTCGGAGCCGATCCACGGCTCCGTGTCGGCCACTTGGCAAAGCTCTGCATCGAGAAGAAGCTCGAGACCAACCTAACTCCCACAATCCCCCTCTGCCTTTACCTCAGATCTAGTTTGCCGCTGCAACGTTCGTATCATTTTTGATGAGCTCGGACCACCTCAAAGCTAAGATTATTTTAACTTATATATTTTTGGATAAAAACTTCTCCTTTTCTCTTTTAAAGTTGACTGTGTGTGTGTGAGTAGTGTATCGAGGGTTTCTCGGTTTCGTATATAAATATTTAAATACTTTTCTTAGAGTTACTTCCCTCAGGGCCTACCCCACCCTTTAACTTTATCTACAGGATTTGACTACAGGATTTGACTTTATCTTACAGGATTTGACATTTATTACTGGATTGGACATTTTGTACTGGCTATTTCACTGTTTATTGGATTTGACTTTTGTAACATGTCTGAAAAAGCTAAATCAGGCTTCAAATGGTGCCAATGTGGACAGAAAATGTCTGTCACAGATAATCATAGTTACTGAGTCTACTGTCTTGGCCCTCTCCATCTGCAGGAAGACTGCTCCATCTGCCATTCTTTCAGTGGAAGGGTCATGACAGATAGGCGCAGGAAACTTATGGATAGGGGCCTTTTGAAGCCTGCATTCCAAGAGGCTCTGGATGCATCAGACCAGACATCTAAATCCTCGAAGGAATCGAAGACGTCGGAGCCCATGTCATTGGCTCCGAGCTCTTCATTTAAAGTTCGATCACCGGTTCCACAGACTTCGGGGCCGAGTGTTGAACTTTTGTCAGTTACCGAGCCTCGAGTCTTGGAACCGGTGACGGAGCTTCCTCCTCCTGTACTTTTGAGGTCGACTCCGTCTTCGATTCCTTCGACACTTTCTTCCAGGCCCCTCTCAGACACCGATGTAGACCGTGTGGTGCAGAAATTGATGGAGAATACGGCCTTGTCCAAGCTCATCTCTGTCTCTTCCCAGTTGGTGTCGAGACTCGAAGGCCTTCCCTTATCTCCACCTGTTCCTCCTCCGAGGCCTATCCAGTCTTCGGAGCCGGGAGAGGCTGATCTGTTGATTGTGGAGCCCTCGGTGCCGGAACCGTCCTTTTCTCGGTCGGCACCATTCACCTCGACTCCGTCGGACCCAGTACCGGAGTCTCGGAGCCGAAGATCCATCCTTGGATCCGGGACTGAGAGTCGGACCGATGTTTCGGTTCCGACTCTCCCTCTCGGAGCCTCGGCTCGGATCGACTCGGCTCCGTCCTCGGGGTCGATGCCATCGGTGCCAGTCTCGGGGATTCCTCCGATTTCTTCGGAACCTGGGGATACCTCGACTCGGGACCCGGGGGCCTTCGACCTCATGAGGAAGGTGTTGTCTACTCAGACAACCACTTCAGCAGAAACAGCTTCTCATTCCCATAAAGGTCCGTTATCCTCCTCTGCACCCTCGGCTACATCTAAGCGTCGAGCACCAGTGTCTCAGCCACCCCTAGAGGGTGCCCCCTCTTCCTCGGAGGCTTCATCGGATGCCCCCCCCGAAGAAGTTCCGAGGAAAAGATTGTGTAAGAGGAGACACTTGGATTCTCCACAAGAATCCTTGACATCGGACACTGACTTGGATGAGTCAGAAGGGTCCCCAAAATCACCCTCAGAGGATGTCTCCTTTTCTGACATCCTAGAGATCCTAAAACAGAGAGGTGATTGGCAATCCCTACCCCCTTCTGAGGATGAGTCAGTCTTGCTGAAGGCATTCGGTGCTCGCCCTTCCTCCTCCTGGGTCACTCCGCCCTTCGATAAATTGATGGAATTGATTGCTCGGGCGTGGAGACACCTGACATGGTGGAGCCAGTCCCTAGAAAGCCTAATAAATATATTACTGCCCCCCAAGACAAGGCTTATCTAACAAAGGGAGTTCCAGTGGATGCTATGGTGGTGGCAGCGGCCACGAAAAAGATGTCTGAATCTTCCTCATCTGTCCATCCGCCTAACAGAGATTCTAGGACTATGGACAGGTATGGGAAGCGCATTTTTAGTTCAGCGGCTTTTTCCATGCGATCCCTGAACTATTTGACCCATTTCACACGTTTACAGAGGGATCTAATCAAAGAGTTGGGAGATACCCTCCAGGGTACTACAGATGCTGCTGTCTCGGAGAAAGTTACAGCACATCTCAATACCCTTACATCTATTGCAAACTCGTCCATGAGGCTGATCTCATACGCAGCCGAAGGGTCGAGTAGGGCAGCGGCTTCAGCGATTGCTCTTCGTAGACAATCCTGGATGCGCTTATGTTCCTTCGGAAGCCTTCAAGTCTTCCTTTACTAACGCCCCATTTGATGGTGCCACTCTCTTTGTCCCCAAAGTAAAGGAGACCCTTACCGGTGTGAGCAAGAGGGAAAGACTCTGTCTGCTGTCGGAGTCCATTTTCCACTCCATCCAGACCGTACCCCAAAGGGCAACGTGGTGGAAAATGTGGTTTCAAAACCCCAAGGCTCTTTCCCAGGCACACAGGGTGATGCCCCTCTAGAGGCAGAGGAGGGCAGAGGTGGAAGACGTCGCCCTGGCGGCAGAGGGGGTCCGCAGAACCAAGGTGACAGGGATACACTCCCTGGGAAACCTTTCCAGCACTCATGAGAGGAGGCCCAACTGTCCTGCTCTGGAGGCAGTCGGGGTCGCTTAGCTTTATACCCTCAGGCCTGGCAAAGTCTTACATCAGACAATTGGGTAAAAAGCATTGTTACCAGAGGTTACAGAATTCCCTTCCTATTGCCCCCAATTCCGCAGAAAAGATTCCCAGATGTTCCGCCCCATCTGCGAGGCCCTGCAGCTATAAAAATTTCAAAGCTGCTAGAGAAAAGAGTCATCCAACCAGTCCCAGCAGACCAAAGAGGATTCGGAACTTACTCAAGGTTCTTTTTAGTTCCAAAAAAGACAGGGGACTGAGGCCAATTCTGGACCTAAGCAAACTCAATACCTTCATCAAGAAAAAAAAGTTCCGGATGGTCACGCTTCAATCGATCCTTCCATTCTTACAGAAGGACGACTGGATGTGCTCAGTAGATCTAAAGGACGCATACTACCACATCAAAATGGCCAGGGCGTCCAGGGATCACTTGCGCTTCCGGCTGGGAGCCAGTGACTTTCAGTTTCGAGCCCTGCCCTTTGGTCTGACCTCAGCCCCCAGGGTTTTCACCAAATGCATGGCAGTGGTAGCGTCTCACTTGAGACGCCTGGGATTCCAGGTGTTTCCGTATCTGGATGACTGGCTCCTTTCTGCCACCACCGAGCGTCGACTGATTCAAGCCAGGGATTACACACTACAACTCTGTGTTCATCTCGGAATTTCCGTAAATTTCAAAAAATCTTTACTACAGCCATCACAGACAGCATATCTCATTCATAGGAGCAGAATTGGATACGCGTTGCTTAGTCCTAAGGCTTCCTCCAGAAAGGATAGCCTCCCTACAAAACCATATATCTCTTCTCCTATTATCCAAGAAATCCCCAGCAAAACTGGTTCTGAAGGTTTTGGGTCTCATGGCAGCTTCTCTCATTGCGATACCCTTGGGAAGACTGCACATGAGAGTTCTTCAATGGCTACTGTTTGCACAATGGTCGTTCCAACAGTTACCCCTGACGCACGAAATTCACATCATGAACACATGCAAATCGCACCTGGCTTGGTGGCTTCAGACTTGCAATCTTTCCAGCGGAAGACCATTTGTGCTACCCACGCCGACAGCTACGGTGACCACGGACGCTTCCCTGATAGGGTGGGGGGGCATCTTTCAGGGACAGACAGTCCAAGGTGAATGGTCCAATTTGGAGTACAATCTGCACATCAATGTTCTAGAGTTGAGGGCAGTGTTTCTAGCGTTGCAACACTTTTCTCCCCTTCTTCCTCTAGGGACCATTGCAGTTCAGTCGGACAACATGTCCGTAGTCTGGTACATAAACAAACAAGGGGGAACCAAGTCTTATCAACTATGCAGAGAGGCCATGAGAATCTGGCAATGGAGTCCACGGGTCGCTTTCTGATAGCAATGCACATCCCGGGGTTATCCAACGTCATAGCGGACAGGTTGAGCAGAGTCATCCTGTTACCTCACGAGTGGTCCCTCAAACAATCAATTGAGAAGGAAATTTTTCACAAGTGGGGCCAGCCTTCCTGCGATCTATTTGCGTCTCCAATGAACGCCAAATGCAGAAGATATTTTGCCCTATTACCCCCTTCAGGGGAAGTCCCCAGGGATGCTCTGGTTCACGATTGGCCCCTGGGTCTCCTGTACGCTTTTCCTCCTGTACCCCTGATTGCAAAATTTCTACAGAAAGCCAACAACCTGCAAAGGACAATTATCCTCATTGCCCCATTTTGGCCTCGTCAAATCTGGTTTCCCTTTCTTCTGGCACACCGAATTCGGGAACCCTGGATCCTGGACCCGGAGCCGGATCTGCTGACCCACTCGTCAGGGGCTCCCCACCCGTCGCTACTCTCCCTCAGACTAGCAGCTTGGCTGCTCCGCTTCCCTTCTTAGCCAGGTCTGATCATCTTTCCCCTGCAGTTCAAAATATCCTGGTGGCTTCTCATAAAGCTTCCACTATAAAGATTTACACTAGTAAATGGAAGCGTTTTGTGCACTGGGCAACTACACAAAAATTGGACCCCGTAATAGCTCCTCTAAATAGGGTCTTGGAGTTTTTAACCGAACTGTTCCACCAAGGAGCTTCTCCTGCCACTTTGAGAGTGCAATTGGCTGCCATTTCAAACTTTCATGTGGGAGAAAGTGGGGCTCCTATTATGGCTCACAGACTTTGCAAGGCCTTTCTAAAAGGATCTTTCCATATTAGACCACTAGTTAGAAGTCCTACATCACCTTGGAACTTGAACCTTCTTTTATCACAGCTGATGCTACCACCTTTTGAACCAGCCTCTTCCTGTCCTTTGAAATTTTTGTCATGGAAGACCCTCTTTTTGGTGGCTATCACATCGGCCAGACGGGTATCGGAGCTTCAAGCTCTTTCTGTTAATCACCCTTATTTGATCTTTCACCCTGATAGAGTATCTCTTCGCACTAATCCATCCTTTCTTCCCAAGGTTTGCTCTGTTAATAATATTAATCAGTCCATTGAGCTCCCCACCTTTTTCAAAAACCACTCCAATAAGTTGGAATATATGTTACACAAGTTAGATGTTCATAGACAACTCAGATTTTACTTGGATAGAACAAAGGATCACAGAAAAACAGACCAGCTCTTTATAGCCTTTGCAGACAGCAAGAAGGGTATGGCAGTTATGAAACGAACCCTTTCCAAATGGCTTTCCAATTGTATTATTTTTGTTTATACTGCCTCGGAGCAAACTTTACCTGGCAAGCCCAAAGGGCACTCTACAAGATCAGTATCTACATCTCTGGCTCATGCAGCCCGCCTACCGTTAGACACTATTTGTGCGGCTGCCACTTGGTCTAAACCACATACATTCATTACTCATTACAAAGTAGACAGGATTTCTAGGGACAGGGCAACCTTTGGTTCCACTGTGCTCAGGAACGTTCTCCTGTGAGTTCCTCAGGAACATGGAGCTAGGGACGCTACCCAGGTGTAAGAACAAACAGCGAGATTGAACACTCTCACATATAGAAGTTATGTCCTTACCATAACATTCCATGTGGAGTGTTCATCTCGCCTTTGTTCTTACATTCCCACCCTCCCACCCTCAGGAAGAACGTCTAGTTTAGGTGTCTGGTTTGGTTCTCCTGCTTCTGCCTTAAGCAGTTGTTGTGCATATATTTTTCAGCTATGTTTTTTCTTGTTTGGCATGAATGTGTTATATTCTCTTCTGTTGACTTCTGGTTTGCTTGCAAACTAGATCTGAGGTAAAGGCAGAGGGGGATTGTGGGAGTTAGGTTGGTCTTGAGCTTCTTCTCGATGCAGAGCTTTGCCAAGTGGCCGACACGGAGCTGAGGATCGGCTCTGAACCCAGGTGTAAGAACAAAGGCGAGATGAACACTCCACATGGAACGTTATGGTAAGGACATAATTTCTATTTATCTACACATCACCAACCTTAAGTGATTTCATAAATAGTGAATATTCATTAAGTTTTAAGATAAATTAAAGGTGTTACTGCTCAATGCTAGGAGTCTGTGAGAAGCTCCACTCCCTGGAAGCACTGCTCACCCAGGTGAGTGTTGACATCTATGCAGTTACACTGAGACATGGTTTAAAGCCACCCTAACAGAACAAGGTTATAATACCTTCTACATATTTAGAGCAGTTAATGCATGAGAAGGAACAAGGAGTAAAAATATAACAATGTACATAAAAAGTAAGCATACCTCAAAATTTGGATAAACAATGACATGCTTGAGCTGCTTCATGTTCAACCAACCTTAGGTAAAGTCCAATACCTTTTCCTTGCTAGCTATAGGTCCTCATCAGTGACCCAGGATAACCATACCACATACTTGAATGTACTGGAGTCGCTCACAACTCAGCCCAACACCATATTAATGGGTAATTTCAACTATTGCACCATAAAATGGGGTATATATACAACCACCAACTTGCAGGCTCAAAGATTCCTGGATTTTGTCTGTGCATACACCTTGGTCTGTACACCTACTAGAGGAGCAAATATCCTAGATCTGGTACTCACAAATGTGAGGGAATGTTCCCCCCTCCTTGTTTAATGTCCTAACTGGTCAGATCAGATCACAAAGTGGCAACCCTTGAAATAAATTAAAAAGCTGAACTCCCAGCAAACCCCAGAACCTTTAAGAACTTTTCCAAGTACAACTACCTCTTATTAAGTGAAGGTATATCTAAACCCCCACCCCCCACCCCACCCCCAAATTCAGAGAACACAGTAGTCTATTCGGAAGAATTTATGGAAACTCTAGTATGGAACCTTTATACAAGCATGTAAATAACTATAGAAACAGCATTTCCAAACTGAAATAAACCTGGGACAAACTCTCAAAACAACCCCCTTGGTGGACCTCAAGTATAAATAGGTAGTTCAACAAAATAGAATCCTGTCCAAAAATAGGAAGGGCTATGCCTAAAAGACACAAAAGTCCCTCATCAGTCTCAACAGGCAACTTAGAAGACTTGTCAAGTCCACCAAATTCAGCTTTGAGGCAAAAATAGCCTCCCAGGCTAAGAATAACCATAAGTCATTTTTTCAATTATGTACTCAACCTTAAAGGGGACACCAAAAAGTGTGTTGAACTAATAGTAAATGGAACTTCCTATACTAAGCCAGAGAATATAGTAGATTTGCTGATCAATAATTGTAGCTCCACTTTCCCCCCAGGAAATACCCTCTACGATTTCTCCCCCAAATATCACTAAGGAGCAGGTCTTCCCTGTACTCTCCAGAGCTAAAATGTGGATGGTGCAGTAGTAGCGTTATCACCTCACAGCAAGAAGGTCTACGGTTTGATTCTCGGCTAGAGTACCTTCTGTGCGGAGTCTGCATGACCTCCCTGCATTCGTGTGGGTTTTCTCCAGGTACTCCGGTTTCCTCCCATGTTACAAAGACATGCATCTGGAACATTTCTCCCCGGGCCTAAACTGAAAATTGGCTTTGTTCCAAGTCGGACATTCCTGGTAAACAAATGTTAAATAAATAAAAACAAATAAATAAAACACTGCATCAGTGGGTCCTGATAATATCCCAGGAAATCTCCTAAATAGCTTAAAACATGGCCTGTCAGGACCATTAGAATCTCTGTTCAACTGCAGCCTCCAGGCAGACTTCATCCTAGGGAATGAAGGACTGCAACTGTCATCCCTCTACACAAAGGCAGACCATCAGTAGACCCAGGGAACTGCAGACCCATAAGTTTTGACTAGTCTTATATGCAAGGGCATAGAATGAATTATTGTGGACCTGTTAAACATAGATATCTTCAAACACTGGACCCATCACAGTTTGATTTCATCAAGGGCAGGCCATGCTTACTAAACTTGGTGGACTTTTTTGAGAAGGTCACTAGAGCCATGGACGAAGGCAAAATGGTGCATATTGCCTCCCTTGACCTAGCAAAGGCATTTGACATAATTCCTTACTCTGGTATTCTAGACAAATTCACAAATTTAGGCACTCGATGAATAATCAAATGGTTCACAGATAAGTATTCAGTACACAATGTACGTTTTAGTGTAGTGTGTTTTTAAAAGAAGTCTTAATCATGTTCTTAGTGTTTTTATTGGCTAATGAATGATTGACTTGATTATATAATGACATTCAGTGGCAAGTACTTTGGTTCTGATAAAGTCCTGTAATTGTGATGGAAGAAAGCGCTTACCATATATTTTGTGGATTGTGAATAAAACTCTTGGGCATTACTTATTTGGATTATTTGTTCAATGCTACACTTTCATGAAGGTGGTTTTCATTTTTCATTGGCTGTTGTTTCCACCTTTTACGCTCATTTTTTGTTTTTGGTTCACAGATAGGCCTGTTACTAATGTGGTCCCACAGGGCTCCGTACTGGGACCTCTCCTGTTTGTAATATAAGTTGGTAAGACTTGGAACTCTTTTTAACTGTATCCTTCAGGTCTATACTGTCTCTCTCTCATGTTTAAAAAATACTTTGAAAGACTTTTTAGGTAAAATCTGGCTTTGTTCTTGCTCAAAACCAGGATAAACTATATCCCTAAATATGACCAAGTACCCTTTCGCTCCTTATATCTCCCTATTGTTCCTTCTTCACTTACTTCCTTACTTCTATCAAATTCTCTTCCCTGACTTTTTCTCCATTTATGCCATAAGCCTGTTTTCCCCTCACTTCATATTGCAATTCCTGTTTGTATTAGACTAACTTATCTTTAATTTCTCTGCAAACTGTCTAAAATTTCTCCAAATATTAAATTATTGTCATATAACTTGTATTGATTCTTAACCAATGTTGTTATATTATGTCTAATTTGCTATAATTATTTATTATATTTATTTATTTATTTATTTTACATTTGTCGACCAGGATAGTCTGACTGGATACATGTACATTTTCAGCGGAGGCCTAGGAAGAAAAGCTCCAAACTTACAAACAGATAAAGACAAGCAAGTTACAGTATATGCACTAACATGTTGTATTAACATACAAGTTGCAGTCTCACATTTCAAGCCTATGAAGAATACAGTTTATATTCAGAAATATATATAAATATGTTAGTTTCTCTTATTAAACCTATAGGTGCAGCTTATATACAGAGTATCTCCAAAGATGTTACAGTTTCTCTATTCAAACCTTTTAGTGTAAGAGGTTAGTCACTGTGAATAAAAAATTCAGGGTTATGAAAGTAGATGAGGCTTTAGTCAGGATTAGAGCAAGGACATAACCAGTGATTTTTAAAATACGGGGTTAGAGTTTTTTGAACTGATTAAAGGAGAGGTTCAGAGTAAGGTCAGATGGGAGCGAATTCCAGGTTTTGCCTAATGAATTTGCAAACAAAGATTATCTAGATAGGTTGTTAGCTTTAACAGATTGAACCAAAAGATTTGTAGTGGAATGAAGTGGCCTAGCATTTTTGTAGGGATGGATAATGTTTTTAAGGGAGGGCATTTTTTCTGGAAGGTTAATAAACTTGAATGCTACAGTTGATTATATTGAATTAGCCTGGGGAGTTCTAGCCATCCTAAGAGGTTTAGGTTTTGACAATGGTGTGTCCTGTAGGGAGTTTCTGTGGCAAACCTGGCAATTTGTTTGTAGCCGCTGGAGAGTTTGCTGAGATCAGTTTTGTTCAAGTTAGTGAGTATTGGCAAGGTGTAGAGTAGAGTTGAAAGCAGATGGGTACGGGCAATGGCAGTCCTAGATGGAGGGGTGAGAAAAGGTTTGTTTTTGTATAGGGAGCCAAGTTTTTTATTAACGGTTTTAATAGTTTGGTTTATGTGCATATCATATTTGAGGTTGTTGTCTATTATAACACCCAGGAGTTTGGTATACATATCTAGTGAGATTATGGTCCCATTGTTAGATGTTACAGTAAATGAAGGTTGAGAGGATTTGCGAGTATGGGAGAAGAGCAATAGCTTTGTTTTATTAGGGTTTAATATCAAGTGTTGATTAGAGATCCAGTTTTCCACTGTATTAAAGGTTTTCTGGGTTAAACTAAGGAGATCTGTAGAGGTAGAGGCTGAGCAAATCAGGGTGGAGTCATCGGCATATTGTATACAGGTTGCATCTTGGATTACAGTGTGGAGGTCATTGATAAAGAGGGAGAAAAGAAAAGGACCTAATATGGAGCCTTGATGGACACCAAGGGTAAGAGTTTGAAGGGTGGATAGTTTGTTCTGCCAAAGGATAGTCTGCTGTCTTCCACTAAGATAAGATTGAAACCATTGTATGGCATGGTTGTTTAGGGATTTAGGGAGGGGATTGGAGTTGTGGATTGCCCTGGGTGGAGGAGTTTAATACCTGCTCAGAACATCTGTGGCTTGTTGTGGTGTTTCTGCTGTAGATGGCAGAAAGTTTTTTTTTGTCTAGTAATATGGATTTTTTTGTATCATTCCTATAGTGTCAAAATTTGAGTTGATTGTTTGGGGCTTTAGAGGAGTGCCAGGTGTTCCAGGCATTATTTCTTTGTATGATCTTTAGTTTGGTTTCTTTAGTGAGCCAGGGGGCAACTTTTGTTTTAATTCTAATAGAGCGTGCAGGTGCATGGTTGTCAAGGATAGCCAAGGAATGTGTTATTAAAGTGTGTTACTGCCTCATCTAGTGGTAGTTGTTTTAGAATTGACCAATTGCATAATTTAAGTTCTTCTAAGAATTTATTAAGGTTGAAGTTTTTGTTATTCTTTATTGTTTTATAGGTGGATAGATGTGGACATTCAACTTTATGCCTAATAGTATACGTTAAGAAATGATCACTTATATCTTCAGGGAGAGTACCTGGTTTGTACATGTGGTGGGGGCTATTAATTAGTATCCAGTCTAGGATACTTTCTTTATTGCTAGGTTTGCTGATCCTAGTAGGGGAGGTTATATTTTGTGTAAAACCATGTAGGTTTACGTGGGCGGTTGGGGTCTCTGTAGTGCAGGTGTTCCAATCTATATTGAGATCCCCTAGAACAATGGTCTCTTGGGGGTAGGCATTAGATAGCCAGTAGAGGATGTCTTCTAGGGTCCCTGAGTTATTACCTGGGGGAATATAGACACATACTATATTTATACATTTATTTTTATTTATTTGTAGTTTGGAAATCATAATTTCTGCTTTGTTAAATATAGATGGTTGGAGGTTGTCTAGAGTAACATTTAGGGTGGTTTTGTAGAGAACCAGCAACCTCTCCCCCTTTCCTGGTAGTATGATCTAGCCTGAGTATATTATACCCTGGAGGTAGAATTTCATTATCTGGCATAGTTGGTTTTAGCCATGTTTTGGTGAGACAAAGTATGTCAAGGGAGTAGGTTTGTCAGGAGGGCATGGAGGTTGTGGACCTTATTGTTGATGCTTTTAATGTTTAAGTGGCAGGTCAATAGTGAGTTGGGGGGTCTATTTTGACTTTCACTTATGTTTGGGCTGTTATGACTAGAGTTAGTGTTTTCTGGGGATGGTGGCCCAGGGTTGGGGATGATATCTCCATCAATAGTAAGGCTGTGGGGCAAACTAGCTATGAGCTTTAGAAATTTATTTATCAGTTTTTGGTAGTAGTTAGTTTTGGTGCTGACATATCTGGGTATAACAGGGTGGGTGATGGCAGGGGTGAAGGAGTTGGCGTCGATGGACATGAATGAGTGGGCAGAATGATTTGAGAGGATTGGGATGGTAGCAAGGCATTTGGGATGGTTGAATCCCATATGGGATTGGTTTTCATAGATGGTGAGAGAATAAAGGGTGATTAGTAAAGGTAGGGCGTAGAGGTGCTATTTTAAAAGACTTAGTAAGTATTAGAGACATAAAATGGATAATATATACTCCTGGTAGGTAGGCAACCTAGGTATAATAGTAGATGGGGAGATAGTGGAAGATGTGGGTTATAAATGAATTCCTGTTAATGATTGGCAAAGGAGGGGGGGTGTGGCTGAGGGGTTATAAAGTCAGAGGTACTAGGGGAGGTTGGGAATAAAAGGCAGGGAGGGGTGCGAAGTGAGTCCGGAGGGCGAGCGGGGCGGGGCTTAACCACACCAGAGAAATCCTCCGAGCCTGTGATTAAAGTAAGAGGCCTTTTTCTTGTTTTTTCACTTGATTTAAATTCTAATCTATGTTATTTTTTTTAAAAACAGACAGCAACTTTAATGGTACAGTTTGGTAGGACTTGCTTTTTAAACTGCAGATGTTTTTGTTTTATTTTTGAAGAGTGTAAAATTATTGTTCTTAAAATGTTTTGTAATAATTTGGAGCTTTTCTCCTTGGGCCTCCATTGAAAATGGGCTTCTACCCAGCCACACTTTCCTGGTGATCAAATATTAGTAAAAAAATAAATAAATAATACTTCTCTAAAGTTAATGCAAATGCAGAGGGTCTTTGCTGACCAAATCTGCTGATGACTGCAAAATGGGTGCAATCACTGAATCCCGCAAAGATGTAGATATCCTCCAGAAGAATCTGATACAGATAAATAACTGGTGCCAGAACCATGGCCTAAAACTCGGTGCAAAAAAGCACAATTATATCCCTTTTTGATCACCATGTGCCCATGATAGGGAGAAAATCTTTCTACGTAGCACAACTTTTAAGTAAGGACTTGACATCCAGCTCTAAGGAGATCATAGTCCCACTATACTCAGTCCTCACTAGACCAATAAGTATAAACAAAGACATTGGCAGCCTTCAAACACTGGATCCCATCCAGTTTGGTTCCGTAAAGGGCTGATCTTGTCTCCTCAACCTGATTGACTTCTTTGAATCAGTCTCCAGAGCCATAGACAAGGGTAAGGTGGTCCACACAGCCTATCTGGACCATGCCAAGGCCTTTGACAACCATCCCCCACTCTGGAATTATAGATAATCTTACTAAGCTGGGCATTAATCCCTCCGTCACTCGATGGGTTGCCAACTGGCTTATTGACAGAACCCACACTGTAAAAGTAGCCGACTCAAAATCCAGCTCCAGACAAGTGACAAGCGGAGTACCTCAGGGTTCAGTCCTGGAAGTGATCTTGTTTGGCATCTACTTCTCTGAAGTACAGGCCAGCACTAAAGGACTCTGGCTAACAAAGTTTGCAGATGACTGCAAACTGGGAGCCATTATTGAATCCCCAATTTATGTGGATATTCTGCAAAAGGGCCTTACAGAAACAGATGCTTGGTGCCAGAGCTATGGGCTCAAGCTCAATGCCAAGAAATGTATAGTTATCCCCTTTGGGAAAAAACATGTACCCATGAATTACCACATAAGTGGCAGTACGCTAAACACAAAAGTGTGATAAGGGACTTAGAGACAAAGGTGGACAGTGGTCTCACCTTCGATAACCACAAAGCATTGACAGTCAGGAAATCCTTCTGTGTGGCACACCTCATCACTGAGGTCTTTTCATCCAGAAAAAAGGAGGTCATTGTCCCACTGTACTCATCCCTCATTAGACCCATTATAGAGTACAATGCCCCGTTTTGTATGTGACTCACAAGACATCTGCAACAACTGGAAAGGCCACAGAAATACCTCACTAAAAGAATCACAGGCCTAAAGCAGATGCCCTATGCTGACTGTATAAAAAAATCTCCAGCTATACTCTGCCGCATATCTGCTTAACATACAAGGCCATGTCAAACCCAGTGCTGTTGGACATGCTACACTTAAAGAAATCCCAATCCCGCAGAGCCACATGCTCCAGGGATCTAAACCTGGTCATCACAATGAACAAAACATGCTGGAGGGATAGGTTCCTGACCTAGAGACTCCCCATACTCCAGAATAGACTGCCCATACATATCGGGCTGAGCGCCTCTTTGGCCCTCTTCAAAAGGAACCTTGACAATTGGATGGGAGATAGGAAATTCACCCTGGGGATCATGTCAGTCACCCTGCTAGACAGGGGACCAGGGAAGTAAATATTCTGGGAAGAAATAGCCAGGGAATTGTTATTGCTAGGCTTGTATAGGCCCTAGGGCCAATAGCCTAGTACCATCCTAGGAACCTATGAACCTACAGTGCACCTTTCAGCATGTACCTATCTGGCCATTTGCAACATCTGGAGCAGCCACTGAGGTTACTCACTAAAAGAATCCAGGGTGTAAATAATGTGTCCTATGCGGACCACCTCAAAACCCTTTCCCTATACTCTGTCTCCTACAGACCGCTGAGGGCGATCTTTGCCCTAACCTACAAGGCATTCTCCAATCCAGCCCTAAAGGTTCTGCTGCACATTCACAAAACAAACATCACTAGAATTACCCGTTCTAGAGATCTAAACCTCTTCTGTGACATAAACAAAACAAAACATGTTGGAGGGATTAGTATGCGTCTCAGATATTACCACTTCTTTGGAACAGACCGCCATTCATGTGAAACAGAGTTCTTCCCTAAGCCTATTGAAATGCAATTTGAACCATTGGATAGTAAATCACAAATTAACCCCTGACTTGTTGCCTGTGGCCTTTATGGACAGGGGCAGTTTTTAGATGCTGTAAGTCACAGTCATATAACAAAGCTGTTCTAGCCTGTGGTCATTGAAAAGTGGGAAATATGGGTCATGTATGGCTAGGCTGCAAAAAGGTTCTAGGATTGTTTACCTAGTAACCTTCTATGATCCTAAGATCATATATGCACCATTGCCAGCTCTCTGAGCACTTTGATTGGAAGCTTATTCAGTTGTTATGTTTTATGTCCCTCAAGACCCATGACTTCCTTCTCTTTTTTGTTTTCCTTTGCCATTGCTTTGTGTTTCAGTTTGCCAGCATGCTGATGTCATGAGAACCTCCTTAGTCACAAAATATTCTTAGTGCCTATACTATTACATTACATTTACTTGTGATCATGGAAAAGATTCGGATGTATTGTAGTTTAATAAGTAAGTACTAGGCAATTAGTTTATAGACCAGGGGTTCCAAAAGTCTGCGACGTGGTGACCTGGGGAGCTGCGGCTTCCTCACATGGCCGCCACGAATTTCATTTCCGAATCTTCCCAGCTTGAATTTTGAAACTTTGTGGTTTATGCTGATGTCATCGCGTGTGAGGTGACGTCAGCAGCATCAGCTCCATCAGCCTGTTGAATTGAGCTTGTGTGCGCATTTCCATCTTGAACGCGAGCAGGAAATTACAACTGCTGCTGGGCTAGTCTAAATGGATTTACTGCTGCTGCTCTATGGATTTGTGGGCTGGCTTGGATCTATCTGACTTCATGACTGCTGCTAGCTGCTTTGTGGAGTGAATCTGCTGCCCTTCAGAAAGACATGACTTTGGAGGTTGTGTGTTTGTGTGTGTGTGTGTGTGTGTGTGTGTGTGTGTGTGTGTGTGTGTGTGTAGAAGATGGCTTCAGGGCACTAATTTCACCAGTTGGACAGTCTAAATCGACTTCAGATTTCTCAAGTATCTGGAATTGGAATGCTTGGTATTAGAGTGATATTTTGAAACAATAATGAATAGTTTATGCAGAAAGAGTAAGTAGAAGCCAGGATGCAAAATTAGTTGGTATTTGTTTTTAGTTGCCACTCGTACCAGAATAGCAGACTGCCCTTTAGTGCAGCTCACTGCAGCTGTACTTAGAGATCTGATTATCAACTTTTACTATTCCCATCCAGCATATGTGGCATTTATAAAATAAGGGCATTGTTTTTGCATTTATATGGTATTTTTGTTGCTATTCTGTCTTTTGCAATAATTATTGCTTCATTATATTGCTGCTCGTATCGTTCAACTCTCCAAATCTTCACAGAATATCCAGATTTGTGCCTCATATGTTGGTCTGTTCTTCATAAAATTTGTGCTTTTCTGGCAAACCACTGAGGATTGAAATCACTAAATAATAACAGACATTTAAATTTTCATATCCTTCAGAAATTCCATGCTAACACAAACCTGCTATTCTAGCAACTTTCTAAGTTTATGAGAGCAATATTTAAAATCACTCTGTATGAAGTTTTAAATTATTTTCTTCTGCCAAGTATAGAACAAGTTATAAATTATTTTTTATATATGATGCATTATTTGATTATATGCATTTTCACATGATTACTGGTTATAATAGGAATAAATGGTATGCAATCTAAAAAAAAGAGCATTTGCTTCTAAATTATACTTCTGTGAATTTTGTCCCAGCTTTCTATGATTGTATGCATTTTCCCAGGATTACTGATTACAATAGGAATAAACGGTGTGTAGTATTAAAAGAGCATTTGCTTTTAAATTATACTTGATTGAATTTTGTTTCATCTTGGTTATTTTTTTTAAATTCTCAGCTGACTCTTGCTGATTGTGGAGCAAGATGTAGCAGGCACACAGGGCTTTTGATATTTCCTTTTATATTACAACTGTCACCTTGGATGGCATGTGTGAGTGCTTACAGTTTGTGATCAGCTAATTGGTAAACATAGACTTAAGTGTCTGTTTCATTACTGCTTGTAAATGCTACTGACATTCCTTTTGGCTCTTTAATGTTTAATATATGCTGTTGTATCAGAAGTCTTTCATTACTTGTGTCATAACTATTAAGGTGTTTAATATGTTTCACTAAAAGAAAAGGAAAAGAAACTTGCATTTTTGTAAAGTAAATTCCTGCAAGCCAGATATGAATTTGGTGTGTGTGTGTGTGTGTGTGTATATATATATATATATATATATATGCGTGTGTGTGTGTGTGTGTGTGTGTGTGTGTGTGTGTGTATATATATATATATATATATATATATATATATATATATATATATATATGTGTGTGTGTGTGTGTGTGTGTGTGTGTGTGTGTGTGTCACGGGGGAGAGAGTGAAGAGTGAGTGATCCCTGGCAGTAGCAGCAATGAGGACTGTGTAAGTCTGGTCCATACCACTGGACACATACCTTTCACCCTCTTAGATCAAGAAATCTGGACAAAGGCAAAAATAGTGGGGGTACAAAAGCACAAAATAGGGACACTTTTAAGTACTGTTCTCGAAAACTTAGAAAGTTGATAGAAATGCAGGTTTTGCATTAGCATGAATTTTCTGAAGGGTATGAAATATGAAACTCAGCTGTCTGTCATTATTTTCTGACTTCAACCTCAATGATCTGCCAGTGATTTGCCAGAAAACAACAATTTTATGAGAAAAAGACCAAACATATGAGGCAAATATCTGGACATTCTGCAATAATGTATACAGTTGAGATGTATGCTGGACAGAGCCAAATAGGGACAGATTTTAAATATTGCTCTTATAAACTTAAAGTTAATAAGGTTGCCATCAGGTTTGCTTACCTCTCAACCATAGTAGATCAGTATTATGCTGTTAAGCAGAATGTACACTTTTTTTTGGTAATTGTCTTTTTATTGTACTTATGAGCTTTTCTCCCTAGGTCTCCTAATCCAGTCGTGCAGCCTCATTAAACAAATGTCAAATAAATAAATTAAATAAATAAATTAAACATGCACTTTATGCGTGCCGCGGGGGCGCCTTGAGAAAACCTGGATTCAGCAAGGGAGCTGAGAATCAAAAAAGTTTAGGAACTACTGCTGTAGACCACTACAAACTTGGCCAATAATCCATATTTAAAGGTTTTCTCTAGCCTCAAATCAGGCAACACAAGAAAGATTGGGATAGAATTTGAGGTTGCCCGTCCAATTATCTAGGGTTTCCTTGAAGGTGGCAGGAATGTTACTCTGCTGCTTGTGTAATGGAAGTTTGTTTCAGAAATGAAGATATGTTGGAATATGAATCTATCATGTCAACATGTGTTATTTATCTTCTGATGAAGGTTTAATTCCTTTAACCAAGTATTTCAGGTACTGTTTGTTCTGTGAAGGAATAGGTGGTCCAACATGGTCAGACCTTTCATGGCTCAAATGCTAGACACAAATATATTTTTATGGCGCAATCTGTAAGAGGCTGAGTACAGAGAGAGGGCTGCCAGTCTGACCTGATAACTAAGATTTTTGAGGCCACTGATTTTTTTTTTTTTTTAAATGAATCTCTGAGGTCTCTCAAGTTGAGTGATATGTGTAGAGAAATACATGCCAAAAGGTACATTATATTCAGTAATGGGCCTGATAAGATACTAGTAAAGGAGAATTATGACTTCTTTGATTTTAGTGGAGTTGCCTTTGGAAATTAGATGAGCCAGAGAGATAACTTTCTGAACTACTAAGGAGACAGGATTGTCAAATGATATGGAATTATCTACAAGAACACCTAGATCCCTTATGAGTGTGTGTGATTGGAGAGTGTTTCTACTAGCTATATGGCATATGAAAATGTTTTATTTATGAAAATGAACAATGTTAACATTTTTTTTCACATTTAATTTGAGATCATTGTCCTTGCACCAGTTGTTAAAGTGGTCTAAACCATGTTGGAGCAATTTTAAGGCTGTGGAATATTGAATACCAACACCCAATTTACAGTCATCTGCAAACTTAGATAAATGTAGCCCAGTAGTATTAGTCTGTATGTCTGAGAAATTGATTCCACTTAGAAGATGGCCCAGTAATGAGCCCTGTGGTACACCACTAGTAACTTTTTTGCTCGCAGAAGTTGCACCTGTGAGTCTAACCACATGGGTTCTGTCAGACTACCAGTTAATTATCCACCATTCATCATAAGGATGTATATTCATATTTACAAGTCCATCTATAATGCCTACTTGTGGGATAGTGTCAAAGGTCTTGGTCAACTCCAGATATGTTGTATGTACCCCCTGCTTCAGTTAATTTTTCAAAGAAATTAATGAGGTAGGACCTTCTCTTTACAAAGCCCAATTGATTATGGTCGAAGATTAAGAGATTTGTAATGTACAGATTACTGAGGTCAGAGATAATAGGTTCCATAGCTTTGCATATGAGGCTAGTGAGACTAATGGGCATAGTTAGAAGGGTCTGTGGTTGGTTCACCCTCGTGTAATAGCATTACAGCGGCTCTCTTCCAGGCTTCAGGAATGTAACCAGTGAATAGGCTTAAATTAAAGAAACTGAGTAGGGGTTCACATAGACTATATATTTTTTTACTGATTATCGAGCAACCTGGTGTATTATCAAGGCCCACAGATGAGATATTATTCACTTTTGAGAGGGCTGAGAAAACTTGAGCTATAACTGTGGTGGAGTAACATTTGGATTGAATTTGTTATCTTAAATATTGACTATTTCCTTCTGGTCAGAGCAGACAGTATTATTATTATGGACTAGCTCCAATCATTGTTGGGCATTAGTTCTTAACATTTTGACATAGTTAAAGAAAAAAAAAATAGTTATTTTTAGTTTTAGTAGCTATTTTCAGTTCATATTCAGCTTTGAGCTTCCTGTTGGTTCCCTTAAGCTCTTCACTAATTTGCTTAAGTGTGTTCTTAAGATAGGTAGAATGAGACCTCTTATAAGCATTAACCAATTTATTTTGCTAGTTATATAATTTATGTACATTGGTATTCCACCATAGGCAGCTGTTTTTGCATTTGCCATTGTAGTTGGTGCAGATAGGGAATGCCTTATCATTACAATTTTTAACTGAGAGTAAAGGTCAGATGCATAGACTGTGATTTTATCTGCTATGATGAACTTCAGATAGCATTGTATGAGGTACCCATTGCATCATTTATACCAGAGGTAAATGCATTTTGTTAAACATTTAACCTCTTATTATTATAAATTCTGGACCACTCATATATAGGAACTTGATTGCATATAGAATATGCATATAGCATTCTTTTTTGAGAGACATACCACATGTAAAATAAGTTGCTGTTTAAAAATATTTTTCTTCAGGCTCTATAGTAGAGTCTGACAGCAAATAAGAAAAACTGGGCATCCCAGCCCTCATAAAATATTTCATGTTTGTTCAATGCACATCTTTTCCACTCACTAATACATCAGAAATGTTGCCTCTTTCTAACTTATACTGTTCAGAGAACTATCTTTAGTGTTCCATGACTTGTACAGAACCGAGTCCCTGAGATCTGATGTTGTCATTTTCATTCATTCCTTGACTATTAGATTCAGATCCAACCCTCAGATCTAACTCAGATGCTTCTTCCAGCTCGTGGAATGCTGAAACTCTGTCTCCTCCCTTACCCACAATTCCTTAGTCACCTAACATACCTCACATCTCATTTGCCACCTTAGCGTATAGACATGGTTACTGTATAACGAAAAACGGCAAACCAGGAACCAAAACAGATGTACTCCATGACTTGCGAACACCAAACACCTATAGCAGTGCACTGCAGAAAAGCAAACCAAAGAGCCAGCAGGAGTAAAATAAACACTATTTATTAAACAAAAATAAAAGAGTTAAGTCCTTTTATTCTTTCCAGAACTTCTTCACAGCTAATTAAACTTCATTACCTACAACTTAAATAGCACCATAAAAAAGGTCACATATTTTAATCTACCAACCAAAGCATTCTTAATTACCATAATAAAATTTTAATCTTGAAATAGGATTAATAGAACAGGAGTCGTTCAATCCTGGATACTGAGTAGCATCCAGCCTTAAATGCCATTTAAGTTCACAGGAATCAAGGTGGTTACTGTATACACTCATGTAATGCGATTTTTTTTCTTGTGAGTTAAAAACTTTCATTATAACTCTATAACTTTATAAACTTATCTTCTTTATAATATTTATATCTTTATAGCGCTTCTTTCCTTTTACCACTTACTTTGTTTTGCTTACTTGTGTAATTCTTAATTACCATCTTTGGTATTCCCTCCTTTACATACTTTTTAGTACATCTTTAATTACCATTGTTGGTAATTTTTCCCCTTTTCCCTTTCTCTAATTATTTAAAAAAATCTTTACTTATTTATTTTTCTATAGTATTAAATAATGTATAATAATAGAAAAATGTCTGAGAAACCTTGGGTTTTACAAAATGTACATCGAGTGGCCATAAAATCCGGTTATCAGACATGCATTCCAAATACATATACTGTTTAGGCCCAGTGCATCTTGACTCTAACTGCAACATTTGGAAGGCTTTTAACCCTAGAGCCTTGATTGATAGGAAAAATAAATTAATCCTAAGAGGTTTGCTCCTCTCCATATCTGCATCAACATCATCTGGGATTCAAACCCCCAAGAAATCTGACAAAAAGGATTCAAAGAAAGGGTTCCCCTGATCAAACCACTTCTTTGGTTCCAGGTTCTGAACCTCCTTGTAAATTTCTAAAGCTTTGGATCTGACCCCTTCAGATCCAACATCTAGATAAGAAAAATCACCTAGGATCTGATCTCTGCAGTTGGTCCTAGATCCGGTCTCCTCTCGGCTACCTTCCCCCTTTTTGGAGCAGTCTCCAAGGCATCAGCATTCCAGACCATCTCTGACAGCATCTTCTATGCTTTCTTCCAAAAGTCTGACTGAAGCTGATGTGGAGAGGATGTGGAAATTCCTCTCAACACTGATTCAAATGGGGGTTCCTCTGGGTCCGACCCATTGAGTCCAGAGATCCATATTAGTACTACTCCCCTGTTATTGGCTCTTTTTCTTATCCAACCATTGGTTTTGGAGCTGTCTGATCTAAAGATTCTGGAGTCATCTGCCTAGGATCCAGAGATGCTGCTGTCTTTTACTTTGGTGATGTTTCTGAATAGACCAGCTCTGAGCACTTTGGAGGCATAGCTTTGGCGCTAGATCCAGGGTATTGTAGTCAACTCCAAAGCTGTCAGAGCCATCACTGCCCCTTAGAGCTTTGGCACTAGATAGCTTGGCTCTGACTCCATCCTCTATTGGTCTGCCTTCGGGGCAGAGAGAGCCTGTGATCTGTAAGCATGTCTTCTTGGAGCCATCAGTCTCTTTTTCTTCAAGAATTCAAGAAAGCGCTCCACGGATCCAACCACTTCTTCGGCTCTGAGTTCTGAACCTCCTTGTAAATTTCTAAAACGTCAGATCTTACCCCTTTGGATCTGAAGTCTAGATCAAAAAAATCACCTAGGATCAGATCTTCACAGTTGGTCCCAGATTTGGTCTCCTCTTGGCTGCCTTCCCCCTTTTTGGAGTGGTCTGCGAGGTATCACCATTCCAGACCATCTTTGACAGCATCATCTGTGTTATAAGGTCATAGGTAGGTACTAGGCTGTTGGCCCAAGGGCCTAAGAAAGTCTAGCCAACAAGGTTCCCTGGCTTACGCCACCCAAGAAAGTTATTTTCCGGTGCCACTGTCAAGCAGAGCCACAGAAGTGATCCCTGGGGTGTATTTCCTGTTTCCCATCCACTCATCAAGATTTTTCTTGAAGAGTGCTAATAAGGAACTTTGCTTAACATAGATGGGTAGCTTTTTCCAGAGTATGGGAAGTCTCTGGGACAGGAATCTATCCCTCCAGCATGTCCTGTTTATTGTGGTGACAAGGTTTATGGTTTGACATAGCTTTATATGTTAGGCAGAGATCACCTTGGAGTAGGCGATAAGCTATGGAGTAAAGCTGTTGTTTTTTGAGACAGTCAGTGTAAGGCCTCTGTTTGAGGCCAGTAATCCTCTTTGTGAGGTACTTCTGTGGCCTTTCCAGCTGCTGCAGATGTCTTGTGAGGTACATTCCAATAGGGGCATTGTACTCTATAATGGGTTTGATGAGTGTCGAGTAGAGGGGAACAATGATCTGTTTTTTCCTGGATGAGAACCCTTTTGTGATGAGGTGTGCCAAGTAGAAGGACTTCCTGACTACTGTGATGATGTAATTATCAAAGGAGAGGCTACTGTCCACCTGGGTCCCAAGGTCTCTTATCACACATTCGGTGTTAAGAAGACTGCTGCCTATGTGGTAGTTCATGGGTACAGAGTTTTTACCAAAGGGGATGACAGTGCACTTTTTGGCATTGAGTTTGAGGCCATGGCTCTGACACCAGGCATCTGTCTCAGTGAGGCCCTTCTGTAGGATGTCCACATCATTTGGGGACTCGACTATGGCTCCTACTTTGGAGTCATCTGCGAACTTCGTTAGCCAGAAGCCTTCTGTGTTAGCCTGTACTTCAGAGAAGTATATACCAAACAGGAGAGGTCCCAGGACTGAACCCTGTGATACTCTATTTGTCACTGGTTTGAAGTCAGATTTGGAGTCTGCAACTCTTACAGTGTGGGTTCTGTCAGTGAGCCAGTTAGCAACCCATCTTGTGATGTAGGGATTTATACCTAGTTTAGTGAGTTTAGCTATAATGCCAGAATGGGGGATGGTGTTGAAAGCCTTGGCGAGGTCAAGATAGGCTGTGTGAACCACCTTACCCTTGTATATGGCTTTGGTGACTGCCTCAAAGAAGTCGATCAGGTTAAGGTGGCATGATTTGCCTTTCACAAGCCCAAACTGGGTGGGGTCCAGAGTTTGGAGATTACCAATGTCTTTGTTTTTGAGTTCTATGATGATATGTTCCATGGCCTTGCAGACCAGGCTCATCAGGCTAATAGGGCAATAGCTCCAGGGATCAGTGGTGGCTCCCCCTTTTTGGAGTAGGATAGCTATTGCTGTGTGCCATTCAGTGGGCACAAAGCCTGATGTGAGGCTATGATTGAACATGGTGCTTAGGTGGGGAGCCAGTTCGTTCTGAAGTTCATGTAAATCGCAGCCTGGGATGTTGTCCAGCCCCATGGATGCTGTGTTTTTGACTTTAGAGACTGCAGCTTTTACCTGCGTAGTTGTGATTACAGGGACTCTGCATTCTTCCTGTATAGATATGGGCCCTTTAGGAGGTGGTGGGGGGGTAAAGTTAGCACTGAGCCTATCTGCCGGGATATTGGCAATATCAGTTGGTTCTGTAATTTTCGTGCTGTTGTGCTGTAACTCAGAGCAGATCTGGGTGTTGCCATTGAGATTCTCTACATAGCTATAGAATGCTTTGTGGTTATCCTTAGAATCAGTGGCGATTTTGTTTTGTAGCTAGCTTTGAAGGATCTTATAAGGGATTTCATCTTCTTACTTTTGTTCTTCCAAAAGTCTGACCACTGGTTTCGGAGACATTGGATATGAAGATTCTGGAAACATCCACATTGGATCAGAAGATACTGATATCTTTGACTCTTGTGGCATCTCTGAATTGACTGTTGCCAAGCACTAGAGTGCAGTATGTTTCTCAGAGCCATAGCATCAGTGCTGGATCTGGAGTGTTGGAGTCAACTCTGAAGCTGTCAGAGCTGTCTCTGCACCTCAGGGTTTTGGCACTAGATAGCTGAGCTCTGACTCCTATCTTGAGTAGTCTGCCTTTGGGGCAAAGGGAGACTACAGTCTGTAGCATGTCTTCTCGGAGCCGTCAGTTTCCTTCTCTCCAAGGCTTTCTGCATTTGAGGTAGTGGAGAGAGATTTCTCTTTTCCTAGAGTTCAGACTTCTCTTCCCTCTCCAGCTCCAATTACCCAACCCTATTCACCTCTGCATCTAAAGCTCAACCAACTGTGCCACTGAGACAGCCAACCCAAGTTGGTCACCAGGGCCCAACAGGATATAGTAGTTTCTTCTGACACTTCTCTGGAACATCCCACCAAAGAAGTCCCAGGAAGAAAAAGTACTAAAGGAGGCACTTGGACTCTCCATAAAAGTCTGTCACAGAAGATACTGACTTTAATGAGGGGGAAGGGTACCCAAGATCACCACCTGGCAACGTCTCATTTGGAGTCATCCTAGAACTCACAAAGAAAAAGGGTGATTGGTCTCCCAACAACCCTTCGCAAGAGGAGTCAGTATTCCTGGAGACTTTGGAGCTGGCCTGTCTTCCTCCTTTATGACCCACCAATGAGCTCATTAATTTGGTCTCTTGACAGGTGTGGAAGGAGCCTGGCAGCATCAAGCCTATCCCCAAGAGTCCAGATGGGATCCTAGCACCACCAAAGGATAGAGAGCATTGGAGCAAGGGAGTACCAGTTGATACCATGGTCATAGTGGCAGTCATAAAGAAGGAACTTGTGGAACAAAGTTCCCCCGTCCACCCCCCTAACAGGGAGTTAAGGAAAAGATTTTGGGAGCATGTCTATGCTTTAGCAACCTTTGCCCTTTGGTTGCTGAATTATTTGGCACACTTCATAAGACTACAGAGGGATTTGATTAAGGAAATTACCAAATCCCTTACTGGAATCATATCCACCAAGTCAGCGGATACTATTGCCTCACAGTTGGCTACCCTGCAGTGCATTTCAAACTTGTCCATGAGGCTTATCTCCTATGCAGCTGAAGGTACCTCATGGGCTGTGGGTTCAGGCATTTCCATCAGAAGACATGCCTGGATGTGCTTGTGTGACTTTGTGGAATCCTTCAAATCTTCTGTTGTCAATGCTCCTTTTGATGGAAGCTCCTTATTTGTCCCCAAAGAAACAGACACACTATCTAGGTTTGAGCAAGAAGGAAGAAAAAACCCCGTTTGCTGTGGGTGTATGTTTTTTGATCTCTCAATGGATCTTTTCTAGAAACCAATGAGGTGGATGGAAAATGTGGTTCAAAAAATCCCAGGGTCTCTTCCAACATCCATGAGGAGACAGTTCTCCCAGGGGCAGAGGGGGGAACTCTAATGGAAGTCCCCACTGCAGAGGTAGTCTGCATAACCAGGGATCTAGAGATACTTTCTCTGATGGATCCTATCAGTACTCCTGAAAGGAGGACCAGCTGTCCATCTCTGGAGGCAGTCGGGGGGTGGTCTATCCCTTCACCAGAGAGGCTGGCTAGAAATTACAAAACATTAATGGGTACAGAGGATACTATCCCGAGGTTATATAATATAATTTCCCATCCACAAAGCTTCCTGTAGGAAACTTTACAGAAGTAAATGGAAAAGGTTTGTCATTTGGGTGCAGCAAAATGATCTAGATCCCTTTTCAGTAGTTTTTCTAAAGTTTTTGAATTTGTAACTACAGTTTTCAATGAAAGTGCTAGCTCTTCTACTGTAGAAGTACAACTAGCTGCCATTTCCAATTTTCATATAGAAGTAAATAACTCATCTTTAGCATCCTTCAAACTTTGCAAAAGCCTTTCTAATGGGAACTTTTCTACTTAGACCCCCCCATTAAAAGATCCCAGTTCTCCTTGGGATTTTAACATTGTTTTGCAAACTTTAACACAATCCACATTTGAACCATCAACTAAGTGTGAGCTAAAATTCTTAACCTGGAAAACTATGGTTTTAATGGCCATTACCTCTGCTAGAAGAGTATCAGAATTACAGGCTCTGTCATCTAAACCTCCCTATCTGAGTTTTCATAAAGACAGAGTATCCTTATGGACCAGTCTTTCCTTTTTTCCTAAGGTGGTATTATAATCCAATATTAATCAAACTGTCACCCTTCTAGTCTTCTTTCCAAATGTCTCAAATAAGGGAGAGTATATGTTACACCTTTTGGATGTTCACAGACAATTATGGTTTTATCTACACAGAACCAAAAATTTGAGGAAATCAGAACAATTATTTGTCTTTTTTTAATCAAATGTAGGCAAGCCAGTTTCTAAAGTGGCTTTAGCCAAATGTTTAACTGATTGTATTACCTTTGTTTATGAAAAATTGGGCTTATCTTTACCAAAACCACCAAAAGCACATTCCATCATGTCTGTGGCAACTTCTTCAGCCTTTTTATCCAGATCTTCTTTGGATGATATTTGTGCAGCTGCAACTTGGGCTAATCCTCATACTTTTATTGCTCATTACAATTTGGTTCTGGTCTTTAGGAGAAGAGAAGCCTTTGGCTCAGTAGTGCTCAGGAATATCCTTCCTTAGAATCCTCCTGGGATTTAGGTAGCTGGGGCTCTGTCCCAACAGTTGAGGAATGAATGAACATGACCACATCAGATAAAAAAAAGATACTGTATGTACTCACCAGAACGTTCCATGTTGTCTATTTTCATTCTTCCTCAACTTCCCTCCCTCCAAACCCCTCCTTGTTAGACTTTTGGAAGGACTGAAAGATGCTGGAGGAACTACTGTTCCTTTGTTTGAGTTCCAGAATCTCTTGATTTATCATTTCCTAATGCCTGCAAGTTTAAGGGGCAGAAACAAGATCTGAGGTATATTAGGTGACTAGGGCATAATGGAGCTTAAGAGTTTCAGTGTGCCACGAGCTGGAAGAAGCATTGAAGTCGGATCTGATCCCAGCAGTTGATGAAGAATGGAAATGGATAACACAGATGGAACGTTATGGTGAATACATAACTTTTTTTCATGACATTTCATTCATGTAACAGATAATTGTACATAAGCAGTTATGTATGAGGCTGTTTAGTGATTAAAGTGAGTTTTCTGTGGTAAGCAGAGACTTGGGTGTGGGCTAATGAGCCTTGAGTTGTAGCATTATGCAGCATGGCTTCACAATGCTGATAGACTAACAGACAGTGGAGAAGCAAATCTTGGAGGCAAGACAGGGACATGGCTGGTACATTACACTGAACAGACCATCCTACATTGTGCTGTAGAGGTGCAGCTCTTAAATGGTATCATGTACATCACTAAGAGAGTATTACTTTAGCTTGGCTGTGCAAGGCAGTATACCAGAGTAGAGGAGGTCACTGTGTGTGTGTGTGTGTGTGTGTGTGTGTGTGTGTGTGTGTGTGTGTGTGTGTGTGTGTGTGTGTGTGTGTGTGTGTGTGTGTGTGTGTGCGTGTATATGCAACAAGGGTGGGGGCATAGAAGCTTACATGCCATGTGAACTATTTAAGTAGGTAAGAAAAAATGCTGGTTCATGGTACAGCAGCAGAGTTCTTTGTACCTTGCTGGAAAAGGTGCTCAGTAAAGGATACCAGCCACTTCAGGCTATGAGAAAGCACTGGAAGGATATTTGTGTCACTGTGAGGAGAAATGATGTAGTAGACAATATAAACTAAATGCTTACTGTTCAGGGAGTGAGGTATATAGGGTGGCTCTGATCACTCTTGCTTATGTGAAAGGAGGTTGGGGATACCTGCTGCTGGCAGGAGGCCGGAGACTCTAGTCACTGACTGGATGGGGAGAGGCAGATGTTTCAAGAAATGAGGAAGTCTTCTGAGTTTGTCAGTAGGATAAATGGGGAAAGGAGTTGATTCTGTGGTTCTATATTAGATAAACGAAAGTTTATCTTACCAAATGCTGATATTATCGAAAATCTTGGAACTCGAAACTGCAATTGTGGGGAGGCTGCCCCCCCCCACACACACACACACACACACACACACACTAACTGTAAAAAGGCAAATATTCCCATCTTCACTGTACTGCAATCTCACAATTCCAGTTTCGGGTTCCGGGATTTTCTTTCATGTTAGCATTTGGTAAGATAAACTTTCGTTTATCTAATATAGACCTGGTTCTGCTGACTGCAGCCTTGGAGTAAGAGCACCATTCATTGTTAAGGTGGCTTGGAAAGGGTACTGCAGCATCAGTTATAAAAAATTAAGGAGTACCAAGGACATCAGTGGAGTGGAATGATGATGTCAGCGTGCATGTGGGTAGTCAAATCATCTATAAGTAATATGAAGCTGAGACACAGTCCACTGTTTACAAACAGTCACCAGATTCTCCAGCAACAGTAGTTAGGTGTGTGAAACACACACACACACCTGCACATGCTAAAAATACCTAAAGATGTTCAACATTTAGATTACTGATGCAGTAGCCGTAGCTAACTGAGTCCTATCTCCATTGATGGCCCAGTTTTCAGAGTTTATGCTTTACCTGTATGGAGCTCAAGGGGAGCTCCAATATAAAGACAGTTAATGTCACCAATTTAATCAGAGCTTTTTTGCTGCCAAAGTGTGCTCCTTCATTAGGCACCATGTAACTATTGGTCAGCTAGCAATTCTTCAAAGCTGGGAAGATAAGTCCTTGCTGGGGAAAACCTTCCAGTAAACTGTATTTTTCTGAGGAAAACGTCTGTTTTTCTGAGTAAACCATTGTGTTTGCTAGGAAACTGAATGTTTTTACAGACTGTTATTGTATTTATAAAGGAGTTTGGGTGTAAATGCTGAGGTGAACTTTTTTGTAGGTTTGTGCATCTGTGGTAGAATATTTTGCTTTTGGGGTGCTGTCAGTAATTTACTTACCCACTTGTTCTGTACTTTATTTTTTGTCTCTTGCAGGCTCCTCTACCTGCTATGAGATCTCATTCTCAGCTTACCTATGGGACAACTACTGGTCTTTGTTAGTTTACCTTCCCCTGCCCACATGAAGAAGAATGCCTTCTTCTGCTGTAACCCAACTGCTGGTGATTGATTCTGTTGGTCAGTTATCTTCTCCCCGTCCCTCAAATATTGCAACTACAGCCAAAAAGACTGGGGGAGAGCCACATTCCTCTATGGCTATAGGGATACCCTTGGCAGGCAAGGGAAAACTGCTCTTGTTGTCCAGAGAAGTGGCAGGTGGAGGTCCTTCACTCTATTGTGGTGGGGATCCTGAAGCAAGGTTGAGTCTGCCTTCCATGGGTTGACGATTTTCCTGGGAGTTTCTTGGGAACACTGAAAACAGTGAGAAAATCTTGCCTTCCACTGTTTTTCTTTCTGTTTCTATTTCTATGGACAGGGAAGATTTTCTGGGATTTGGTAAGGAGCTCATTTCCACCTTCTCCTTGCCTGCTACTGCTACAGGCAACAATAGAAAGAGTTCACTGTCTTTGTCATTTATATTGTCATTCAGAACAGCAGGCATTGTTGGGGAATGGTGGTACTTCAAAAATTTCTTTTCAGTCTGAATATTCTGCTGAGAGTACGGTTTCAAATTTTCCTTTTTCTGAGACTATCCAAGATGAGTTTTTTTTTTCAGTGAGAGCAGAATGAAATTTCTCTTGCACAGAAAATGTATTACAGTTTGTTACAGATGATTATGCCTAAATCTGCAGCTGTTCTCCTGTTTTGCCTGTTTTACAGAATGTTTTTCTCACTGCTGCTAGTTTGCCTGACTGTCAACCTCCCGCCCCCAGGAAGTCTTGTTATATAAGATTCCTCAGATTCATAAGTAGTTGATGTGATGCTAATTTTTAATTCATTCCTCAACAAGTAGTTCTAATCTGATCATTGGATCTGACTTGGCCACTTTCTACAGCCCGTGGCCTACTACAAACTCTCAAGTTCCTCCCTTACCCATAATGCTATGGTCCTCTTCCATACTTCAGCTTTTGTTTGCCGCTTTCGCATATGGACTTGGTCACTACAGCTCTCGAGCATTATAGTGAATTTTTTTGTCAAATTTAAGTCCCTTTGTCTTCATAACTGCTTTTCTAACATTCCTTTCTCTTAACCTAGTATACTTTATAATCTGCCCTATGCTTTTGTAGCATAACTTAAGACCACTGCTGGTAGTTTTTTCCCTATCAATCCCTCTTTCCCATTTTCCAGTAATTGTTACTACCATTGCTGGTGGTCCTTTTCTTTTTTCCATCCTACCTAAAAAAAGCTTATTCTTTGCCCTATTTCTTTTTTCTGTGATTATGACCGAAAAACCTTCTGGGTTTAAGAAGTGCAAGCAGTGTAGGCACAAAATTCCCTTATCCAATGCTCACGACTGTTGTATATATTGTCTAGGCCCTGCCAATATAGAAGTCCCTTGTGACATTTGCAAGTCATTTAACCCTAGGGCTTTAGTGGATAGGAAAAGTGAATTGATTTTGAAGGGACTTCTACCAACTAGTTTTTCTGAATCACTGGCTGGAGCTAAGGCCATTAAGGTGGACCAGAAAGAGTTGAGGAAATGATTTGCTGAACCTTCTGGATCTTCCAATGCATCTTTGGATCCTAGAAAAGGGATAGCCAAGAAGGTTTCCAAATGGTCGGATCTGAAGACCAAATCCTTGGATCTTTGCTTCTGCTTTCCATCTGCTTCGGATACAAGGTCTGCCTCTTCAGATCCGGTTCTCTCAGAGCTGAAACTGCTCCCCCGGACCTGATATGTGTCCATTCTGTACCCGGTCTCCTCTCTGCTACATTCACCCTTTTTAGAGAGGTGTTGCATTTAAGATCTCCCTCCTTAGCTTCTTCCCATTCTTTCAGGAGTCTTAAAGAGGCAGATGTGGATGGTATGATGAGGAAGTTTCTCTCTGCGCAGATACAGATGGGAGTTTTCCCAGCTCCTACCCCTTCGGGTCAGGAGACCTTCACTAGTGCTATTCCACCGATCCTGGCTCCTTTTCTGATTCTTCCTTTGGTTTTGGAGCTCTTGGATTTGAGCCTTTTGGGCCTGTTTCGGATCCAAAGGTGGTGGTATCTTCAGATCCAATTACTTCTGAGTGTACCACCTCTGAAACTGTTGGATCCAGATGAATCTCAGAACTGAAGCGCCGTTGTCAGCTCCAAGGTGCTAGAGTTGACTCCGAAGTGGTCGGAGCCTTCTCTGCCCCTTAGAGCATCAGCATTGGCCAGCTCAGTTCCGACTTCTATCTCAGGCAGACTGCCTTCGGGTCAGAAGAAGACTATGGTCCGAAAGTATGCCTTCTCATCTCCATCGACCTCCTTCTCCCTAGGGCATTCTGCCTTTGAGGTAGTAGAGAGAGTTTTTTTCTTCTAGGATTCAGACAGTTCCTTCCTCCTCAGATTTTCCTCCTGGTTCCCAGATGTCTTTTTGCTGTGAGCCTCATCATTCTACCACACAGGGACAGCCATCCCAAGGCCCCTGGACCACCTAGCACAGTATCCTTATTTCTTCTCCAAACACGAAACCAAGTTGCGAACCAGTAAAATATATGAAGGAGCCACACCAGGAGACATGAAGTAAATTTAAATGAGCGCTTTCGTTTTCATTGTAAAACGAAAGCGCTCAATTAAATTTACTTTAGTGTCTCCTGGTGTGGCTCCTTCATATATTTATATTTATTTCTTCTAATACTTCCCTGGACCATCCCACAGAGGAAGCCTCTAGGAAGAGAAAGTGCAAGAGGGGGCACTTACTCCCCTCAAGAGTTAGTCACAGAAGATACTGATCTCTATGAAAGGGAAGGGTCTCCATGATCACCACCTGGTGATGTCTCCTTTGGAGACATTTTGGAGATCCTTAACTAAAGAGGTGGTTGGTCTGCCAATAACCCTTCCCAAGAGGATCTTAGCTCTGGCCCATCTGCTTCCTAGGTGACTCTGCCCACTGACAAGCTCATTGAGTTGATCTTTCTGCAGGCATGGAAGGAACCTGATTCTATTGAGCTGATCAGTAAGAGACCAAATCGGATCCTGGCATCACCCAAGGGGAAAGAGTTTTGGAGGAAGGGAGTAACAGATACCCTGTTCATGGCAGCAGCCATGAAGAAAGAACTCATGGAACAGAGTTCATCTGTTCATTCCCCTAACAGGGAGTCTAAGGCAAAGGACAGGTTTGGGAAGCATGTTTACACTTCAGTGACTTTCGCTCTTAGGACATTGAACTACTTAGTGCACTTTGCCAGATGGATTTGAATAGAAAGCTTTCCAAATTCCTCTCAGTAACTGCTGAGGCACAGACGTCTGTTGTATCACAGTTGGCTACCTTACAGTCCATTACTAACTTGTCCATGAGGCTAATTTTGCATGCAGCTGAAGGTACCTCAAGGGTGACGGGTTCAGGCATTTCCATTAGGGGGCATGCCTGGATACACTTGTGTGATTTTGCGGAGCCCTTCAAGTCCTCCTCCATTAGTGGTGCTTTTGACAGAAGTTTGTTGTTTGACTCAAGTGAGAGATACACTGTCCACTCTCTAGGTGTGAACAAGATGGTAAGACCCTGTCTGCAATGGTTGTACTTTTTTTTGACCCTCAAAGAACCTTCTCTAGGAATCAATGAGATGATCAGAAGATGTGGTTCAGAAAGTCCCAGAGTCTTTGCCATGATCTGTGTGGAAATAATTCCCCCAGGGGCAGAGTGGGGAACTCTAACGGAAGACACTGCCCTCATGGCAGAGGAGGCCCGCAGAACCAGGGCTCCAGAGATTCTTTCTCTGACAATCCCTACCAGCATTCCTAAAACAAGGCCCAATTGCCTACTTCTGGAGGCAGTTGCGGGTCATTTATCCATGTACCAGGGAGCCTGGCTAAACATTACAAAAAATACATGGGTGCAGAGGATTATTTCCAGAGGTTATATAATTCCATTTTCCTTTCCCCCTCACCTAACAGTAAACAAAATTCTCAAAGTTCTACCCAGTCAGAGGAAAGCAGCAGCTCTGGAAATAAAAAAGCTGCTAGCAAAAAGAGCCATCTAAGAGGTCCCTCCAAACCAAAAAGAATCTGGAACTTACTCAAGATTCTTTTTAGTGCAAAAGAAAACAGGGAACTGGAGACCAATTTTGGTTTTCAGCAGTCTGAACAAATTGGTTCAACATACCAAGTTCTGGATGGTCATGGTTTAGTCCATTTTGCCTTTCCAGCACAAGAACGACTGGATGTGCTCAGTAGATCTTCACGATGTCTACTTTCATATAAAAATGAACAGGCAATCCAGAAGATATCTACACTTCCGGCTGGGAGCCAGTTATTACCAATTCAGGGCACTGCCCTTTGGTCTCACCACCACCCTCAGGGTGTTCACCAAATGCAAGACATTAGTAGTTGCTCACTTGAGACTGCACAGATTCTGAATATTCCTTACCTAGACAACTGACTCATTACTGCCCTGACCAGGCACCTACTAATTGATGCAAGAGATTATGTGCTTTAGTTTTGCTCTCACCTGGGCATTACAATCAGTCTCAACAAATCTCATCTAGAACCAACTCAAGTCCTAGAATTTATTGGAGCCTTGTTCAACACTGTATCAAATGACAGCCTCCCTTCCCCTGCCAAGAGTACAAACTATAAAATTGCAAGTCAGAAAAATAACTCAAAACTCATCACTGTCAGCCCGATTGATTCTACAGGTTTTAGGTTTGATGTCTGTTGCCATAATTCTGGTACCACTGGTGAGATACCATATGAGAATTCTTCAATGGACCCTAGCAACTCAGTGGTCCATCCTTTACTGGCCATTGTTCACCCAGATCAAAATAACTCAGGCATGCAAAAGATATCTCAGGTGGTGGATTTGCTCTGATCAGATTCCTCAGGGGTGCCAATTAATAATTCCTCGGCCTAAAGCCATAGTGATCACGAACACATCCCAATTTGAGTGGGGGGAGAACATTTCTTGGGAAAGACGGTCCAAGGCACTTGGTCGCTGTAACAGGTCAACATGCATATCAATGTCCTAGAAATGGCAGCACTCCTTCAGGGACTATTGTGATTCAGACAGACAATATGGCAATAGGCTGGTACATCAACAAACAAGGAGGAACCAGATCTTATCCCTTATGTTGAGAAGCTATGAGAGTCTGGCAATGGGTAATTTCATTCAGTCGATTTCTGATAACACTCATTCCAGGGAAATCCAACATGATATCAGACAAGTTGAGCAGATCCATCCTATTGCCTCAGGAGTGCTCTTTCAACAAGTAAATTGCAGAGAATATTTTCCATTAGTGTGGCTATCCATGCTGCGACCTATTTGCATCTCCCATCAACAAGTGCAGCAATTTTTTCCCTAACACCCCCACCCGGGGGGAGTCACCAAGAGATGCTCCTCTCTGTGACTGGCACCCCAGTCTCCTTTATGCCTACCCCCCCAACTCCCCTGATCCCCAACTTTCTTCAGAAATCATCTCAATTGAAGAGCAAAGTAATCCTCATTGTCCCTTATTAGCCTCATCAGATTTGTTCCCCTTCCTCTGTTATCACCTTATTTATCCCCTGTGAATCTTGGATGCAATTCCAGATCTTCCATTTCACCTGACAGACATGACCCTAAAGTTAACGGCATGGTTTCTCCAATTCCATTGATAGCTGGACAACCCAGGCACTCTTCCCCTGTATGTCATATACTATTGTCTTCCCACAAACATTCCACTAAAAAGATTTACAAAAGTAAATTGAAAAGGTTTGTTATTTGGGCTCAGCAGAAAGATATTGACCCCTTTTCAGCACCAATCCCTAAGGTTCTCAAATTTTTGGCTACTATTTTTTAATGAAGAGACTAGTTTTTCAACAGTTAAAGTACAACTAGCTGCTATTTCGGATTTTCATATTGGAGCTGACAATTCTTCCTTAACTTCATCATAAATATGTAAGGCTTTTATTAAAGGAGCCTTTTTACTGAAACCCCCCTTTAAAGATCCTATCCACAGTGGCATTTGAATCTAGTCATACAAGCCTTAACTCAATCACCATTTGAACCAGTTGCTAAATATGACCTAAAGTTTTTAACCTGGAACACACTATTTCTGGTACCTATTACATCAGCTAGAAGAGTTTCAGATCTGCAAGCCTTATTCTCTAAACCTCCTTATTTTGTTTTCCATAAAGATAAGAGTATCTCTACAAACCAACCCATCCTTTCTTCATAGGTGATGTCAGGATCCAGCATAAATCAGTCCCTCAGTCTCCCAGTTTTCTTCCCCAATTTCACAAATAAAAGGAAATACACTGCATTTATTGGATGTTCATAGACAATTACATTTATGTCTACAGAGAACTGACAGAGAATCAGATCAGTTATTTATCTCTTTTTCAGATTTGAGATTGGTTGAACCTCTTACCAAAATAACATTAGCTGAGTGGTTAACTGGTTGTATTTTTTTGTCTGTAATAAGCTGGGTTTGTCCTTAGCAAAACCTTTGAGAGCTCATTCAACCAGATCCATGGCAACCTCTTCAGTATTTCTACTAAGATTTTCCATGGGTGACATTTGAGCTGCAGCCACTTTGGCTAATTCTCATACTTTTATTATTCATTACAAAGTTGATCAGGGCTCTAGGAGAAGACCAGCCTTTGGTTCAACAGTACTCAGGAATATCCTTTCTTAGAGTCCACCCATGGTTTCAGGTAGCTGGGTACTCTGTCCCACATGTTGAGGAATGAATGAAACTTGACATCATCAAATAAAGAAGTTATGTGCTCACCATAACATTCCATCTGTGTTATCCATTTTGATTCTTCCTCAACTCCCTTACCTTTTCTGATTTTTGATTTCTGGAAGAATGAGAGGGAAAAAACAGATACTGGTTTCTGTTTTATATAGGGTTGTATAGGCAGCAAACCAGATCTGAGTTATGGAAGGGGACAACAGCATTATGGGTAAGGGAGGACCTTGAGAGTTTGTAGTAGGCCACGAGCTGTAAAAAGTGTCAGATCAAAGGATTGGATTCAAACCCACATGTTGAGCAAGAAAGGAAATGAGCAACAAAGATGGAACATTATGGTGAGTACATAACTTCTTTTTTCTATATCCAACAGTAATTTATCTATCTAAAACTGCTTCTGCTACACAGATTACTGCTGTTACCAGCATTTCCTCTGACAAGGATGGGACAGGATTTTAAACTGCCAAGCTCATATGTTAAAGTTTTTACTTTTATCTTTCAAGAAAATAAAAAAAAAAGTTGATAGAAAACCTTCCTTCATCTGAAATAATATATATATATATATATATATATATATATATATATATATATATATATATATATATATATATATATATATATATTTGAATGACCATTTAATAACATCTGATCTTCATGTTACTAAGCATATTTTAAAGTGTACTTAGGATGCTGACTCTTCCTCCAGAGCTGCTGCTTTGGCATCAGTAAGGACATTTATTTATTTATTTATATGCAGTTTGTTAACTGGGGAAGTCCAATGGGCTGTGATGAGCCCATTTTCAGTGGAGGCCCATGGAGAAAAGCTCCACAGTAGAAGAAAAGCAACACAAGTACAAGAAAAGCAACACCATACAGTACAGTATAGGAGAAAAGCTTTATACAATTACAAACAATGGGCCATTAGCACAGTAGAACAGCAACTTCATAAAAGTTGATTTGTACAATTACAAAAATGGGTCATTAACACATCATTAAGTATAAAAACGTAATAGTGGAGGCTCAAGGAGGACCTCTGTATAGAATATGGAAAGTAACATCATACATTAGCTTTACACAGTTGAAGGTTTCGAAGTAACCAAAATTGTAAATCTGTTGGACAATGGATAGCTTACAAATTTGAAGCTTTTTTTTTTCCTTTGGATGCTAGACAGGAGAAAAGGCAAATACAGTGAGGAATGAAGACAAGTATAGCAAAAAATTAAGAAGTGTCATGGGGAGGGTTATTAGAGAATTGGGTGAATGAATAGTTCCAGGTAGAGGATAGGTAGGAGTGTAGAGCAGATTTAAAACTGTTAGGGTTTTGAGAAGTTCTGAGGGATAAGGGGAAATCATTCCACTTTTTGGCTAGGGAGAAAGAGAAGATAAATTGTCCAGGAGGTTGTTTAGGTTTGCGAATCAGAAGTACATTTTTGTTTTTGGATCTTAGGGGGCCTATTAGGGAGGTAAGAGGTGAAAATAGAACTTAAGTAGGGGCAGTCAAAGGGTTTGAAGATGAGTTTGTGAGCAGTAGTAAGTTGTAAATAGTCACGGTAATTTGGAAGCTCCAATAAATGTAGTGAGTGAAGTGCTTTACAGTAGTGTGAGGATTATTTGGAATTTGTTGTGAATTTAGAAATCTTGTTGTACCAAGATTTCAACTTGGTTTTTAGGAAGGTTTGGAGATTGATAAGTAGCAGGGAACCATACATAAGAGAGGGGAGTAGGTAGGTGGAAGCAAGGGTTCTTCTAAAGGAGGATGTTAGGTATTGATTGTGTCTGTAAAGCAATCCATGTTTTTGGTGTTTTTCTTTATATTTTGTTGTACATGGACATCAAATTTTAGATGTTAATCTATGACTACAAGTAGTTTTGTGTGGGGAACAATTTCTGTTAGTGATTTATTTTGGCTATAGATATTGAATGTATCTTCACGTAATATGGTAGATTTGGATGGGGTGAAAATCATGATTTTATTTTTGTTTGGGTTCAGTGCTAAGTGGTTGTTGAACATCCAGGATTCAATGAGGAGAAAGCAGTTTGCATTTTGAGTATGTGTGTATGTGTCTTTCGGCTTTTCCCGGTTAAGGGTCGCCACAGCGGAACTCCGGTCTGCTAACGATTGGTAGTTGATTTAATAGATCAGAGATTGAGTCATTAGAGCAGACTATAGTTGAGTCGTCAGCGTACTTAATTACATTGACATTGGAGGAAGAGGTGTGAAAATTATTAATAAAGATGTTGAATAATAGGGGGCCAAGTATGGAGCCTTATTGAACTCCGGTAGGGGTATTGAGGTAGGATGAGGTGGAGTTTTGCCATTTGACGGCTTGATGCCTGTCTGAAAGATAGTTCGAGAACCAGTTTATGGTGGTGGGGGAGAGATGGAAGTGAGAGAGTTGTGATAGTAGCAGAGGATGGGAGGCAGTATCAAAGGCATTTGAGAAGTCTAAGAGTATGGTTGCAACAGTTTTTCCAGAGTCACAAGCCCTGTTAATTGTGTCTAGGAATGATATAAGGGCAGTAGTGGTGCTGTGGCCTGGTCTAAAGGCATGTTGAGTTGGGGATAAGAGGTGGTTTAGGGTGAGATGAGGTATAATCTGAGTGTGGATATATTTTTCCAAAATTTTGGAGATAGGTGAGAGGATGACAGTAGAGCAGAAGTTGGAGATAGCATTGTTTTTCCCACTTTTGTGTAGGGAAGAATGTAAGCCTTTTTCCACAATTTGGGTATGTAAGATTCTTGACTAGATCTATTAATCAGGAGACTAATGGGGTATGCGATGACATCATTGGCAATCTTTAGGAAAGTGAGTGGTAAGTTGTCTGTAGTGTTCGAGCAAGGTTTGAGCTTTAAGAGTAGTCTTTTTATAGTAGTGGTGGAGATGGGTTTGAGTGTAAGGTTGGAGGCAGAGAGGGAGCGGGGGTTAGTGGAGGGAAGAGAGTTTATGAAGGTTGGAGAGGAGGAGGTTGAATTAGGAGGAGGAGTGTTTTTTATGTTGCTATTATTTGGAAGGATGGCAGTAATGTCAGCTACACAGTTTATGAAAAAAAGAGTTAAAAAGAGATGCTGTTTCTTGGGATGTCTTGTTGGGATGTGGGCATGGATTATCTTTTGTGCCTGGGTTAAGGAGAGAAGAGATGGAATTCCAGAATTATATGGGTTTAGTTTGTGGTTGGATTGAAGTTAGCATAGTAAGTTTTTTATCTTTCTGAACTACTTTTTTACTTGGTTACAGAGCTGTTTAAAGTACAACAGGGAGTCTTGTTTTTTGTTTTTTCTGTTAAGCTTCAAGGTTTTGTCTCTGAGGTGCATGAGATCTTTGGTGGGTTTGGTCAACCATGGGGCAAGATTAGTTTTTATTCATTTTATGCATATATGTGCTTAGTTGTTTAACGTGTCCATGAAGGAATTATTGAAATAATCCATGGCATTATCTAATGGGAGTGTTTTTAGTATGTTCCAATTTAGCCTTTTGAGGGTGTCGGAGAAAAGTAGTGGGATGAAATTTGTTAGGTTGTGAGTTTCCTTATAATGGTATTGATATTGTAGGGTGCTTGAAGACCGGCGAATGTAAGCAAGGAGGTGGTCGCTTAGGGAATCAGGGAGGGTGCCTGCATCAGATATTTTGTTGGGGTGGGAGATAAATACCCAGTTAAGGACAGACCTGGAGGAATGGTAGGGGAGTCTATGCATTGGGTGAAGTTTAATAGATTTATATTGGCGGTAGAGGGATTGGAGGTCAGGTTTGTCCAGTTTATGTTTACGTCCCCTAGGATGATTGTTTAGTTTTTTATGTTGGAAGAGATCCAACCAAGGATACCTTCTACTATAGGGATGTTGTTTCCTGGTGGAATGTAGAGGGCAACTATTCAGAGGTTTTTATAGTGGTTTATTTTTAACAGAGCAGTGGTTATTTCTGTGTTGGTGAACTGGGGAATGTGGCTGGGGTATGGTATTATAGTGAGAGAATTAGTGGAGATTATTGCATCTCCACCTCCTCTTTTCTTGGGTCTGTCAGATCTGATGATTTGATAGCCAGGGGAGAGAATTTCAGAATCATTGATGTATGGTTTAAGCTAAGTGTCAGTTAAGCCAATAATGTTGGGTTGATTATGGGAGAGCCATGCATTGAAGTTGGGGATTTTATTATGGGGGCTTTGGATGTGTACAGTTACCAAGCAAATGGATTTGTGGGAGTAGTCTGTTGTGGAGGTATGGGGGTATTGCTTGAGGTCTGGTCGGGGCCAGGGTTGGGGTGAATGTCTACAGATAAAGGCAAAGTAGAGAGATTGAGTATGTAGTTAGGGTGTTTTTGCTTAAAGGTTTGTTTGGAATTATTGATATAACAGGGGTTGGTGGTAAAGTAGTTTTGGGAGATGATGGTTCTGTGTGTAAGAAAAAGTTTTTATTTTATATTGGTATAGAGTAATTGTTTGTAGCAGGTGGGGAGATATGTTTGAAAAGCTGGCAGGATTACTGATGAGAGTTGTGGAGGTGGTGGAGTAATGAGGAGTGAAGGTAAAGGATCTGAGGGTAGTTAGGTGTAGTAAAGGGCAGAGGAGTAGTAAGAGAATTGGTTGTGTTATGCAGAGTGTTGTATATGGATGCATGTTAATTTGGTTTGAGTAGTATGGGAGGATTTGCATTATTGCAGAAGAGGGATGAAAGTGTTATGAGGTGTGGAGATGGTAGGGGGTGACTAGCAGGGTTGTAAGAGGAGAGTTTGAGTGGATAAGTGCTGAATGTATTTAGTTTGTATGTTAGTAGTGAATGGGCTGAGTGGGGGTATCTTGATTGGAGGGGAGGGCTGGGTGTGATTGGTGCAGGGGTAAGTGGGAGGAGTTCTGAGAGTTTAAATGTAGAAGCACTGGGGAGGGTGGGAATTGAGGGCAGGGTAGGGGAATGGAGTGACCCTGACAAATGGAGCAGGATGAGCCAAGTCCCAATTCTCAGCAATGGGGAGACAAAACAATCAGTAAGCTATTACTTAAGCTTCAGCTCATTAGATTGCTGAGCATGCTATTCTTTAGTAGTCAGATCGAGGCTTTTCAAAGTAGTGTGAAACGTCTTCTTATAATATGTTAAAAATTGGGTAAATGCTGACCGATTATCCTTTCACAGGTTGTCACAGAGAACACAGGGAATTTTAGGTTGCCTATGTCCAAGAGGGGGCCAATAAAGCAAGCTCTAGGCAGAATGAAGACAGCTTGGCTTCATTCTCAAAACTTTTCTGAAGATGTTAAAATTAAAATTTTAAATCCTCCATTAGACAAGGAAGCTTTATTTGGTCCTTCTGCAACCGAGGTGCTCAAGAAGTGTGATGAAAGAGGCAAGATAATTCAAGGGGTGACTAATATTTTTCAACCCACCTTTTTTAAAACAAATACATTTTTCCTTCCTCCTCAGCTTCCTTTTGCAATAAGCAATTTAATCAACAATAAGACATCAAACAAGAGTTTGAAAAGCAAAAGGAAGCTAAAAAAACTAAAACAAAAAAAGACAGTCCTTTCAATCATCATGATCAGCGTAAATATTTGCTTGTTCTGGCTCTTGTAATTGCTTTTTTTAGACGTCATGGCATTCATATTTTTATGATTGTCTTATCTTTGCAGACTATTTTTCCAGCTGTTATAAGTCTTTAATAACTGTTCAGAATCTTCTACTCAGTCTCGGTTTTAAAATCAACTTTCAAAAATCTCTCATCCCTTTTCTCAAAGGATTGTATTTCTTCGATGCCTGCAAGATTCTGCACTGAGTCGAACCTTTCTTCCTCCAGACAATGTAGAAATGTTTCAACAGTTCCTCCAACAAAGCTAGGCATAAGCAATTTCACATGATTTTGAAATACATAGTATCAATAATTCTCGTGCTTCCCCTGGCTAGACTTCTCATGAGGAAAATCCAGTGGTACCTACATTCATTCTAGACTCAGCATCTGAATCTTTTATCTTTTTAGATCCCTTTTCTGAGATTTGTAAAAAGGGAGATTTTCTGGTGGGTAGACCATATCTCTTGCAGTTCGTCTCCCATTCTCCCTTCTGACCTTCTGCAGTCTGTCATTGCAGATTCATTAAACTTGTCATGGGCAGCAGTTTTCAAAGGAAAGAAATTGCTATCTCTGTGGAACCCTTGTGACTGACAAACTGAAACTCATAAATGTCAGAGAGATATTGACGGTGATCAGTGGTTTGAAAGCTTTAAAATTATCTCCTTACTAAAATGTCAGCACTTATAACACAGAGTGCCGACACCCAGAAAAACAAGTGAAAATACAGAAGAGCAGCAAATATCAATCACTTTTCTCCTTTAAACCTCTTTTTTGCAGAGGGGGCAAGATCCCCCACCACCTGAACTTTTATGTACCAACTCTGAGATTGTTACACCTCAGATAAAATGTAATATTCCATAAAATTTCCATCTTGGACTGAGTATATGCAAGTATGTTTTTCAGCTATTCATTCCAAGCATTATGGGACTTGCTAAAGCTGGTCATCACATTTCAGACTTTTACCTTTAAATCATCTCTGGTGCCCTAAAACACTGCATGTCTGCATGTTTATACAAAAAAACTACAGAGATGTAGTACATAAACAAGGATGTACTGCATTGTACCTTCTTGCACACTTGCTATTATAGCCTGGTGATATAAGAACATCCTAGGCAAGTGATCACAGACACCATAAGATTCCCAGCCATGTACACTTTTAAGCAGATCCTTTTCAAGCCCAACTTTTAGTGTTCACTTCCCAAATGGAGAGGGGCTGTACATTGAAATTATTTGTGTCTACTCATCCAGTCATCAAGATAGCCTTCAAGGTAGCCAAAGTAGTACTTTGTTTGACCTGTAGTGGTACATATTCCATAGGCTAAGAAGAATTTGAGCTAGGAACCTATCTCTCTAGAGAGTCGTTTATTTGTTGGTGTAGATTTAGGTTCTTAGTGTGGGTGTATGTAGAGCCACTGGTTTTGCAAAGAAATAGGAAGTCATATAGGACTGGGTTTTTTTATGAATAGAAATGTGAGACACAAAACAATATAAATAAAAATATTAATGGTGCTGATTCCCTTTTTGCCCAGGCAGCAGTGGTTCTCCCTTTGTTTTAGTCTGGCCAAGGGCAATTACCACAGGCTTCCCTACAAACTGAATTTCCTCACACAAGACAGTCGTTTGATTTATGGCAACCTGAAAATTATTCAGCTGACTGTCTGGATGACAGTCTTGATACTTATTTAACAATTTTTTGTGGGCATACAGTAGTTACTAAAAGGGGATGGGCTAAGCTTAAAATGTCCAACAAGGGCAGTTAGTCTAGTACTGACCTATGAACCTATATACAGCATGTACAAGTGGAAAAGAGTTTCTATGTGGTACCAATTTATGCACTAGGATCCTCTTAAAGCCTGGCTGCCCCTGCTGCTTCTCAATTACTTGTGTAAGTTTCTGTCTTTTTGCCTTTCTTATTCCTCTTTAAAGATTCACTTGTCAGCCGTTTCTGCCTGCCTAACTACTCTTAGATCCCCCTTTCTAACCATCTTCAAGTTAAACCATTTTTGAAAGGGGTCTTGCTTACCTTTTCACTTAGAAGCAGATGGCACCTACCTGGGAGCTTAATTTTATGCTTGCACAGCTGAGTCTGTTTTGCTTTGAACCAGCTCATCAGGCTCAGTTGAGGTTCTTAACATGGAAAACTGTTTTACTCATCCCTGACTTCAACTAGAAGAGTATAATATATGAGTTACAAGCTCTTATGGTGAGTCAGCCCTATCTCACTTTTCACAAGGACAGGGTTTATTTGAAAACTAGGTATGAAAGAAGAATTAAAGTGGTTGCAGAGTTTTATCTACCTGTCTTCTTCATTGTACCAAAGATTATTCAAGTACCTGATGTCCGACTGCAGTTCAGACACTACCTAAAAAAAAACTCAGTCCTTCAGTAAAGCTGATCATCTGTTCATCTCCATTGAAGATAAGAGGAAAGGACAACCATTGTCAAAGCAAACTATTTCCATATAGTTGTCTCATGCTATTGCCCTTTGTTATACTCGCCATAATAAACCATTTCCAGGCAGGGTTAGAGCTCATTACACAAGGGCTTTGGTTTCTTTGTTGGTTTTCTGGAAAGGAGTGGACTCTAGAAGTATTCTAGTGGCAGAGATTTAGTCCTCTATACATAATGTTTACAAAACACTACAAAGTGGATTCCTTTTCCTAGATGAAAACAGGCATTGCTAGGACCATTCTCCAGGGGCTTGTGGATTCTGAACTTTCCTTTCCTAATTTCTAAACTACAGTAATTGATCCAGTTAGCATAGGCTGCTGCACCATTCATGTAAATGTAGTACAGCTGTGAAAGTAAACATCATAACAGAACAGTAGATATTCTAATTAAGTCCTCCAGTTCCTTAATTTGCCAGTTTTCCTTTAGAATTTCAAGGTGTGGATGGTTAGACCCTTGTGTATATAATTTACTGTTGGGTTTGTTTCTTCCCATTAACTTTTCAGAGCTCTTGTCTCCCATATTCTTAGTGGCAGTTTATAATAGGAATGAAACAAGTGGTTGCCCTAGGCCCACAGCTTTAGGGGCCAATGGCCAGCCAACAAAACGTGATACTGCAGAATCTTCTTCTTTCAGCTTTTCCCAGTTAGGGTTCACCACAGCAGATCACCTGTCCACTCATGATTGGCAATGGAGTTTTACGGTGTCGAGTTGCCAGCCCGGTGCCCAACCTTCCACAGAAGGCACACACGCATGCACTCACTCAGGCCTAGGGCCAATTTAGAGTGTCCAATCCACCTACAGCATGTCTTTGGTATGGGGAGGAAACCAGAGCACCCGGTGGAAACCCACATGACCACAGGGAGGACATACAGACTCCACACAGAAGGCACCGCAGCCGAGGATCGAACCAGAGAACTTCTTGGTGTGAGGCAGCAATGCTAACCGCTGCCAAAACGTGATACTGCAGAATAAAACATTAAATTTGATGTTATCTTTTCCAGCCTTCCTGAACATATTTGACCTCAGATCCGGATTAGCCATCCTCAAGCTTTGGATCTAGAGCTATGACCCCTCCTCTACCTATCTTCCCTTGTGCAAGGGAGAAGCTACCTCAGATCTCATTTGCTGCCATCAGCACTTGACAGATCTTTGGTGCTTAGGAGTAGTTGTTGGATTAATACTAATTTTTTCCACTAGATAACTAACATCATTTTTTCTCCTTCTCACCATCTGTTTCCTCCCCCATTTATCTTTCCTTACATATAAATAATATATATATATGTATATATATATATATTTTTTTTTTTTTCTCCTTTATAGTAGCATATTTCTAATAGTATAAAGTTTCACATCCTTTCAGATAATTCTCCTTTCTTTCTTTCCCTTTTTATCTCCTATTTATGATTGGAAGGATGAATGAGAGGCCTTCCAATTAAAAAAAAATGTGTGGCCTGTTCACACAAAATTCCACATTCAGATGCACATGAGAACTGTGTGTACTGTCTCGGGACCTTTTCATCTTGACATTAATTGTTGCATCAGCAAGGCTTTTGTCTAACAAGCCATCATGGAGAGATGGACCAAACTGATTTTAAAAGGTCTGTTTCAGCCCACCATAGGAGAGAAGCCCTCTTCAGCACTGTGAAAGTCTGTGGCTGCTTCTTCTTCCCCTTCATCATCATTTAAGAAACCAACCAAGTATAAACACTCAGAAAAGGAAAAGGGGAAAGATTAACAAAAAAAAAAAAAGGTCCCATGATCTGGCACCCTCATTGGCTTTGCCAGTTAAGACTTCCAGAACTTCAGAGCCAAAGCTCTTTTCAGATCCAGTAATAATTGGATCTGTGACTCTGTCCAGAGTTTCCCTGGATCCTATCTCCCCAGGCTCTGGTCTATAATCCTACAGGATAGACCACGTTATCCTTTGATACTTCCTTCTTCAGCTTAATTTCAGAGGTGAGCTAGATCTTTTTGGAGTCTCATCAAAGTGGACGTGGATGGGATGATGGGAGTTTCCTTTGGACCCAGATTCAGTTGTGGGTACTCCCGACTCTGACTGCTGTCGGATCCGGTAGTTCTTTTTTCCCTCACTCATTCATAGCTCCTTCTCCAATCTGAGCACTCAGATCAGAGCCCCTCTATCTGACTGTTGCCCAGAGTAGAACTGCATTGGAGCTGAGGCTTCATACTTCTCGACTCTGATGTGTTCCCATGTGAAATGGACTGCTCAGCAGCCACAAACCAAGAATGAAACATTTATTTAAACTTTAAGTGAATATGAATCAACTTTTCATCAGGATGACCCACTGAATCAGTTCTTGTATGTATGTATGTATGTATATATATATATATATATATATATATATATATATATATATATATATATATATATATATATATATTTATGTGTGTGTCTGTGTGCACTAATCATCTGAATAGTCATAATCAAATTTATTTGTGACAAAATGAGAACACCTGAAGTGAAGTTTAGTCGGCTTATTGTATTCTGAAGACGTCTTACTGATGAAAAGCTGATTTGTATTTACTTAAAGCTTAAATAAACATTTCATTCTAGGTTTGTATCTACTGAGCAGTCTGTTTCACCTGGGAATATTTTTTCTGGTTCCTAGTTGAATTTGTGGTTTTGGACTCTAATGTGTTCTCTGATGAAGTTAGCTTTGACTAGAATCTTGGAACCAGACTTTTGGCACCGATTCCAACAGGATGGGATTGGATCTGAGGTCTTTGGGTTCCTTACTTCCTCTGGAGCCATCAGTGCTTGACAATTCAGCTACGATGACAGGCTTGTATTTCAGCCAAATGGCTTCTACGGTTGAGAAACCGCTCCCCATAACTGTGTCAAACTCAGCATCTGAGGCTTTTGTGAGAGTAGAGATCTTCCTATTTGAAGCCAGATCCAACCCACCACCACTGGATTTCCTAAGGTCTGCAGCCTTGCAGCCTGCCTTTCTGGTCCTGTCAGGACAACCAGTTCTTGAGAGCCTCAAGCCTATTCTTACAAAAGAGACGATATCAGTTTCTGAGTCCTCACCTGAACCACCCCTAGAGGAGATTTAAATAAAACAAAAGTGTAAGAAGAGTCACTTGGATTCTTCCAAGGAATCCTGGACCCACTGACACCGATTTTGATGAGGGAAAAGGTTCTTTTAGATCCTTCCTTGAGGACATCTTGTTCAGCAAGATTCTTGAACTTAGAAAGGGGGTTGGTCCTCCCAAGTTCCTTCTCTGGAGAAATCAGTTTTTCTTGAGACTTTTAGTTCTGGCCCATCAACTACTTGAGTGATCTTCCTGGCTTGTGACATGATCAACTTTATCTCCTCCTGAGCATTGAAGGCATCAGACACAGCTGAACCTATCCCCTGAAGCCCTATAAGTTTTTGGTTGCACCTAGAGACCAATTCCATTGGAGCAAGGGTCACATGGAAGACTCCATGGTGGTGGTGGCGGCAACCACTAAGAAGGAGCTCACAGAAGAAATTTCCCCTGCCCATCCACTGAACAGAGAGTCGCATGAACTGGACCAGTTTGGGAAGCATGTCTACACCTCATCTTCCTATTCATTGAGAACTGTTAATTATTGGCACACTTTACTCACTTCCAGAGAGATCTGACTAAGGAAACTTGAACTTGAGAAACTTGTCTGCAGATCAGAGAAAATCCATTGGGGGACTGGCTCCGATTTGTGGGGTGTAGTGATAAGGTTCTTGAGGGGTAGAGAATTTGATCCCTACAACAGATAGGGATTTGCTATCCTTCTCATTCCCTGAGATGGTCTGTTTGACTTGTGGACCAAGCAGGGGTGAGCCATCACATGAGGCATTGACAAACTATTTCTGCAAAATCAGATTGCCACTTCTAGGCATGCCTTCTTATGGAAATACTTGTGCAAGCTGCTCTAGATGCACCCTTTGTGGCTTTAGAGATAAGACACATTGAGGCATTAGATGACTGTAGGGTAGCCACTTGTCCACATTTTGTCTTCATCTCAAAAGCCTTTGACTAGGAAGGTTTAGAAAGCAAAAGGAAAAGGTTTTCAATTTTAGCCATTGAAAAGAATATTGATACTCTATCAACCCGTCTTCTGGCAATTTTGGATTTTCTTACACATCTCTTTCAGTGTGGGTCTAGCTGTTTAACAATCAGGGTATAGTTAGCTGCTATATCATCCTTTCATATGTGTGAAAGCCATACATGCATTGCATCTCTCTGATTATCCAAGGCTTTCCCCCAAGATACCTTTTCACTTCCCCCACACTCAGAGAACCAGTCCCTCAATGGGACATTACCATTGTGCTGCAGACCTTGACTGGGCCCCCCCCCCCCGTTTGAACCTGCTGCTAAAGCCGATCTAAAATGTTTATCAAAGAAGACTTTATTTCTGATGGCCATCACTTCTGCCAGGATAATTTCTTAGGTTCATAGGTTGGTACTAGGCTATCGGCCCTATGCAAGCCTAGCTATAACAATTCCCTGGATGTTTCTTCCCACAATATTTTACTTCTCTGGGCCCCTGTCTAGCAGGGTGACTGACGTGATCCCCGGGGTGAATTTCCTATCTCCCATCCAATCATCAAGGTTCCTTTTGAAGAGGGCCAATGAGGCGCTCTGCTTGACATGTATGGGCCGTCTATTCCAGAGTATGGGGAGTCTCTGGGTCAGGAAACTATCCCTCTAGCATGTTTTGTTCATTGTGATGACAAGGTTTAGATCCCTGGAGCATGTGGCTCTGAGGGGTTGGGATTTCTTTAAGTGGAGCATGTCCAACAGCTCAGAGTTTGACATGGCCTTGTTTGTTAAGAAGAGATCGCCTCTGAGTAGACGATATGCCACAGAGTACAGCTGGAGTTTTTTTTAGACGGTCAGCATATGAAATCTGCTTTAGGCCTGTGATTCTTTTAGTGAGGTATTTCTGTGGCCTTTCCAGCTGTTGCAGATGTCTTGTGAGGAACATACCAAACGGAATATTATACTCTGTAATGGGTCTAATGAGGGATAAGTACAGTGGGACAATGACCTTCTTTTTTTTGGATGAAAAGCCCTTCGTGATGAGGTGTGCCACATAGAAGGATTTCCTGACTGTTGTGGTGATGTGGTTATCGAAAGTGAGACCACTGTCCACCTGTGTCCCTAAGTCTCTCATCACACTTTCAGTGTTTAGCATCCTGCCACCTATGTGGTAATTCATGGGTACATGTTTTTTTCCAAAGGGGATAACTATACATTTCTTGGCATTAAGCTTGGGCCCATGGCTCTAGCACCAGGCATCTGTTTGACTAAGGCCTTTTTGTAGACTATCCACATCATTTTAGGATTCAGTAATGGCTCCCAGTTTGCAGTCATCTGCAAACTTTGTTAGCCTGAGTCCCTTAGTGTTGGCCTGTACTTCTGAGAAGTAGATGCCAACCAAGAGTGGTCCCAGGACTGAACCCTGAGGTACTCCACTTGTCACTTGTCTGGAGCTGGAGTTGGAGTCGGCTACTTTTACAGTCTGGGTACTGTCAGTAAGCCAGTTGGCAACCCATCGAGTGACGTAGGGATTTATGCCCAGCTTAGTAAGTTTATCTATGATTCCAGAGTGGGGGATGGTGTTGAAGGCCTTGGCGAGGTCCAGATAGGCTGTGTGGACCACCTTACCCTCGTCCACAGCTCTGGAGACTGATTCAAAGAAGTCAGTCAGATTCAGGAGCAAGATCGGCCCTTCACAAACCCAAACTGGGTGGGGTCCAGTGTTTGAAGGTTGCCAATGTCTTTGTTTATAAGTTCCATGATAATGCGATCCATGCCCTTGCAGATCAGGCTTGTCAGACTGATGGGATGGTAGTTCCCGGGATCCAAGGAGGATCCTCCCTTGTGGAGCGGGATAACTGTAGATGTGCGCCACTCAGTGGGCACAAAGCCTGAGGTGAGGCTATGATTAAACATGACACTTAGGTGAGGTGCCAGTTCATTTTGTAGTTCATGTAGTACACAGCCTGGGATGTCACCTGTTCCCATGGATGCTGTATTCTTAGCTTTGGAGAGTGCAGTTTCTACCTGTGTGGCCGTGATTATCGGAATTTGGCAATCTTTTGGTATTGAGATGGGCCCTTTATGGGGTGAGAGGGGGGGGTGAAGTTGGCACTAAATCGATCTGCCAGGATATTGGCAATATCCTTGGGATCAGTATATTTAATGCCATTCTGTTGTAGCTCAGAGCAAATCTGAGCATTGCCATTTAGATTCTTGACATAACTGTAGAATGCCTTGTGGTTGTCTTTGGAATCTTTGGCAATTTTATTTTCATAACTAGCTTTTGAGGATTTTATGAGGGAGCTCAGCTTCTTATTGAGGCTGGTGAGAGAGTTTTTTTTTTTCCATCCTGGGATTTTCCTCTCTTCTGCAACAGTTTCTTCCTTCTGTTGTATAGTTTGTTTATAGCAGAGGACCACCAGATTGGCTTCCTTTTTTTGGAGAAGAGCATCTTGGTTCTATTTGGTATGTCACGATTCATGCACGAGTGGATGTGCTCGTACAGTGGCTTAGTGTAGGATTCTGCAGTCAAACTTCCAGACCATCTGCGTGGGTGTTGTGAAGTTTGGCACTTCTGACTTCAGTAGCATGAAGTTGGCTTTGGAGAAGTTTTTTAAGGAGGTTTCCTCAGTGGGGGGTGGGGTTGGGATGTGGATGTCAAAGGTGATTTGCTTATGGTCAGATCTGACCAATGTGGGGGTGACCACTGGTGTGGATTATCTATCTCCCATGTTGGTAATGACCAGGTCCAGGATATTAGCTCCCCTGGTGGGACAATGGATTAGTTGATCCAGGGCACTGGAATTTATGAATTCCAAGAACTGTTGGGAAAAGGAGTTGGTACCCGAGTAGTTTTCCCAATTAATGGCAGGGTAGTTGAAATCACCCAGTATTAGGGTGTGGTTGTATCTTAATATTTTCCAGTATGTTTAGAAAGGTGTAGTGAGAATTTTGGGGCATGGTCGGGGATCTGTAGCAAGCTAAAATTTGGACTGCAGTCTTACGTAGTGTTAGTTGCACCTGGAGAATTTCAGATGCATTGTGTAGGGCAACTAGCCTGGAGGTGTGAATATCCTTGGTGAATATGGACATTCCTCCACCTTTAGTGTTTCAGTCTTGGTTTTGTGACCGAAAAGTGTGGTAAGAATTGTAGCCTGGTATTGCAGGGGTGCTCTCTGGAGCCTTGAACTAGATCTTAGTTACTGCACAGATATCGATGTTCTCCATTTTTAGGAATGCCTCGAGAGAGTGCATTTTAAGGTTTAGACTTCTAGCATTGAGTAGCATTACCTTCAGATTGTGCATGCTTGTATCTGTTATGGTGGTGGTTTTATCCTTTCAATCTTGCCTAAAAAGGCACTATAGGAGTGGCAAGAGCTTTAGCCAGTAACCTGAATCCCATGGGTGACAGGTGCAGACCATCTCTGGCAAAGCATCGTGGTTTGTCGATCATGTCTTCCCAGGCAGACAAATACTGGATCCCCTTTGAATAATACCAGAAGCTTAGCCAATTGTTGAAGTCAATCATTTTGTCCTTATGCTGTGGTATAATTCTGGGCAAAGGCAGGATGCTACTCTTGGCTAGGGTCATACCTGCCTGGGTCATATGATCCAAGAGCACTTCCATGTCTCTTTTCATGTAGTCCAGGGAGGTACATCTCAAGTCATTCACTCCAGCATGGACAATGACAGAGTCGTATTTGTACTTGTTGTGGAGTGACTTGAGTGCATGCGTTATGTGGCGGATCCTGGCACCTGACAGGCGGCTGATTGTAATATTCTCCTTGTTCAGCCTGGTGAGTGGGACATCAGTGTGCCTGACTATAGAGTCACCTATGACTAAAGTGTTGGGTACATTGTCTTGCCTTAGGGACTGTTGTTGGGTGGCACAATGGTGTTGTGAACTATGTGTCACTTTGGTTGTCACTGGTGTTTGTTTGCATTTTGGCTTCGGAAGTCCTTGTTGCTTGGGCAGGTTAATGTTAAGGGCCTCCGCATATGTGGGTTAAGTGTTGCTATGTGTGGGTGTTGATGGTGTGGGTTTTGAAGGGCTATGAGTTGCTCGAGGTGTAATGCAGGTGTTAACCTTCTCCTCTTGACTGTCTATCACAATCTTGGCCGGAGAGAGCTTAGCTTCCAGTTTGGCTATGTAATTGCATCTCTCACAGGTTGTAGTGTTGGGTGGTAGGAGGAGAGGATTGTTTGTGTACATGAGGCAGTTGCCGCACTGCCCCAGTATGCCAGGATTCACCAGGTGGACAGGAGAAATCACTGGAAGCTGACCCTTGGACGTGCCTGTTTAGGTGCTTTTTTGTAACGTTTAAGAGCTGTTTTCTCTTACCTTTGCAAGATACTATGCAATTATAGGCTGTTTAGTGCCTATGATTAATTTCTCCTTATTGACAAGGAGAGCTGAGTGCTTGAATCAGTTTCAGGCTTCCTAGTGCTTTCTTGTAAAGTTTAAGAGCTGTTTTCCCTTACCTTTGCAAGGTACTTTGCAATTATAGGTAAGCTGAGCTACAAGCCCTATCTTCAAAACCTCCCTACATAATGTTTCACAAGGACAGTGTGTCTGTAAGAACTAAACCATCTTTCCTGACTTGTGCCTTCTGAATCATCCATAAATTCCAAACCTGATTAACCACTATCATTTACCCTTCTCTTACCTCACTATCCTTAACCGCTTTTTAAGAAGGCACCTCGCCTTTGTAACTGACCTATGTTTTTTTTTTATATGCTGCTATTATTTTTTTCCCAAGATGTGATGTATCTTTATATTGTATTTAGAACTCAACTATCTTCCTTTTTTGCATTAACAATGTTCACATGTCTGTTATGTACCTGGAGCTTTTCTCCCCGGGCCTCCGCTGAAAATGGACATGTATCCAGTCGGATTCTCCCGGTTAACAAATGTAAAATAAATAAATAAATAAATAAAAATCAGTTCATTAATCTTTCAAATGTTTAGAATAAATGTGAAATTAGCACTGCGATCTACATAAGTGTTTATCATTGTACTAATTACAGGGACTACTATTGTTCCTCCCCAATTATATCATGAACAGTATTGTTTATGGTTTTATGTATCATGTTTTTGGTGGTAATTGAGCATTACATTGTGCTTTGGGACTGATGATATAGGGGAACGTAGCACTGCTGTGTCTTATAATATGTATATTACCAATTTTTGTAACAATCGCTGGGGCTATAATTGTTCCACTTATTGTTTACTGATTCAGCTACAGTAACATTGGCAATGGTATTGTTTTTTGTGTTGAGTTAAAAACAATTGTCCCTTTTTCATGTTCCTCAAGTTCTGAACCCAGATAATCACCCTTCATTAAGGGAAGTACTGTATTCATTCTATTGGTACTTACATGTTGACTAGCAGGGTGAGGTATCAGGATAGACTTTTCTCAAGATACATAGGTTCATAGGTAGGTACTAGGCTATTGGCCCTAGGGCCCATACAAGCCTAGCCAAAAAATGTACCCTGGCTTTCGCCACCCAAGAAAATTATTTTCCTGTGCCCCTGTTGAGCAGAGCCACAGAAGTGATCCCTGGGGTGAATTTCCCATTTCCTATCCAATCATCAAGATTTTTCTTGAAGAGTGCTAATGAGGAGCTCTTTTTGACATAGATAGGTAGTCTGCTCCAGAGTATGGGAAGTCTCTGGGACAGAAACCTATCCCTCCAGCATGTTCTGTTTATTGTGGTGACAAAGTTTAGGTCCCTAGAGCGTGTAGCTTGGAGGGATTGGGATTTCTTTAAGTGAAGCATGTCCAACAACTCTGGGTTTGACATAGCTTTGTATGTTAGCCAGAGATCGCCCCTGAGTAGGCGATATACGATGGAGTAAAGCTGTAGTTTTTTGAGACGGTCTGCATAGGGCATCTGTTTGAGGCCAGTAATCCTCTTTGTGAGGTATTTCTGTGGTCTTTCCAGTTGTTGTAGATGTCTTGTGAGGTACATACCAAAAGGGGAGTTGTACTCTATAATGGGTCTAATGAGTGATGAGTAGAGGGGAACAATGACCTCTTTTTTTCTGGATGAGAATCCTTTTGTGATGAGATGAGCCACGTAGGAGGATTTCCTGACCACTGTGGCGATGTGATTATCAAAGGAGAGACTACTGTCCACCTGTGTCCCAAGGTCTCTTATCACATTTTCGGCATTAAGTAGACTACCAGCTATGTGGTAGTTCATGGGTACAGTTTTTACCAATGGGGATGACAATATACTTTTTGGCATTGAGCTTCAGGCCATGGCTTTGACACCAGGTATCTGTCTCAGTGAGGCCATTTTGTAGTTTGTCCACATCGTTAGGAGTTTTGATTATGGCTCCTAGTTTGCAGTCATCTGCAAACTTTGTTAGCCAAAGACCTTCTGTGTTGGCCTGCACTTCAGAGAAGTAGATACCAAACAGGAGAGGACCCAGGACCGAACCCTGTGGTACTCCACTTGTCACTGGTCTGATGTCAGATTTGGAATCCGCTACTTTCACAGTGTGGTTTCTGTCCGTGAGCCAGTTGGCAACCCATCTTGTGACATAGGGATTTATACCTAGTTTAGTGAGCTTATCTATAATTCCAGAGTGGGAGATGGTGTTGAAAGCCTTGGCGAGATCTAAATAAGCTGTGTGAACCATTTTACCCTCATCTATGGCTTTGGTGACTGCTTCAAAGAAGTCAATCAGGTTTAGGAGACATGATCTGCCTTTTACAAATCCAAACTGGGTAGGGTCCAGAGTTTGGAGATTACCAATGTCTTTGTTTATGAGTTCCATGATGATACGTTCCATGGCCTTGCAGACCAGGCTCATCTGGCTAATGGGGCGGTAGTTCCTGGGGTCCGTCGTGGCTCCCCCTTTGTGGAATGGGATAACCATTGCGGTGTGCCATTCAGTGGGTACAAAGCCTGAGGTGAGGCTATGATTGAACATGGTACTTAGGTAGGGTGCCAGTTCATTCTGTAGTTCGTGTAGAACGCAGCCTGGGATATTGTCAGGTCACATGGATGCTGTATTCTTGGCTTTGGAGAGTATGTTTTTTACCTGTGCAGCCATGATTATAGGAACTTTGCATTCTTCCGGTATAGAGATGGGCCCTCTAGGGGGTGAGAGGGGGGTAAAGTTAGCACTGAACCTATCTGCTAGGATGTTGGCAATATCAGTTGGTTCTGTATATTTAGTGCCATTGTGCTGTAACTCAGAGCATATCTGAGTGTTCCCATTTAGATTCTTGACATAGCTATAGAATGCTTTGTGGTTGTTTTTAGAGTCAGTGGCAATTTTGTTTTCGTAACTAGCTTTGGAGGATTTTATGAGGGATCTCAGCTTATTACTGAGGTTGACCAGGGAGTTCCTCCAGTCATGGGATTTTACTCTTTTTTGCAACAGTTTCTTTCTTCTGTTGTAGAGTTTGTTTATGGCAGAGGACCACCAGATTGGCTTCCTTTTTTTGGAGGATAACATCTTGGTTCTGTTAGGGATAGCATGATCCATGCACTCGTGTAAGTGCTTATAAAGTGCATTTGTGTAGGATTCAGCAGTCATACCTCTATTGTCCGTCTGCATGGGTGTAGTGAAGTTTGCCACTTCTGTCTTAAGAATTGTGAAGTTGGCTTTGGAGAAGTTTTTTACAATGGTTTCCCTAATTGGGGGTGGGGGTGGGATGTGGATGTCTAGGCTGAATTGACCTCTGGTGTGGAACACCAGTTTCCCATGTTGGTAATGACCAGGTCTAGGATATTGCTGCCCCTGGTGGGGGTGTGAATAAGTTGATCCAAGGCGTTGGAATTTATGAATTTTAGAAAACGAGCAAAAGAGTTGGTACATGAGTAGTTTTCCCAGTTAATGGTGGGGTAATTGAAATCGCCCATTATTAGGGTGTTGGGTATTGATTATTCCTTGATTATTTTTCGAGATTTTCAGTGGATTGCGGATCATTATGGATCTGGTTTCGATTTTGAAAGGGTTGTCCTCAGACAAGGATGATCTGTTGGTATTTGGATTAGGGCCCACGGACAATCCCAATATGGATTTAAATGTCAATGACCCAGTGGCTAGCTGTAACCAGGATTTTCAGAAGCTTACCAAGTGCATGAAAACATTATGCACTAACGTGTGGCACTTGAAACTTTTTAAAGCTTAGCAGCTAAAAGGGATTACCCCAAGGGGTTTGCGGGATAGAATACTACCTTTAGTGAACAACATGGATGAAAAACTAGTGGATGAATGGGCCCAGGTCCAACAGAAGGCATCGATGGGCTTTGTAAAGGCTTTGACAGCCTTCTATGAATGCAGAGTTGATCAATATATTATGGAAGTAGGTCTGTTATGTGAGGAAATTGAGTTTTGAGGATTTATCTTGGTATTCAACATGTTTGAATCAACTTAGCACAGAACTTCTTAATTTGGAGAAACAACTAAAGGAGAAAAGCAATCAAAAAATTTAACCAGGATATGGGGTCTATGATAGAGGGAAACCCTTTGGATCATATAAACAGGTCAAATTTGGCCAGCCAGAAGTTAAACCCTATAATCAGAAAAGAAAAACACCTAAAACAATCCTTAAAAAATCTAGAGGGGGGAATAGTAGTACATCTGGTGAAGATTCCTCCTCAGCCACAGAAGTGAACATCAACCATACTTTAGAACTGCCCATCCCAAAGAGACAGAATTTGGATGCCCCTTTAGGGCCCGGACACACAGGGCAGGCAGAAAACAGAGGGGGGTAAGGGATCTCGAGAGTCTTGGTACAAAATTAAACAACACCTGTAATGTTTTGAATATCTCTTCTATACCACTCTTTGAGGTGGAGATAGAAGTACTTAATAAAGGTTTAATTTTTGTACCTGGTTTTGTTGTATCTGAAGATTCTTTGGCACAGGATGTAGTAGCATCTTGTTGTCTACTCAATTTAAGATTATTTTTTGATGATGAAACTTCTGTTACTAACACTTATTCCTTCAAATTTTATAAATCTACCTTTACTCCACCTATGCATCAACAAGTGGCCTCCTTCCAGTCTAGTGTTCTGAAAGATTTGTATTTTCATGCTCACGAACATTGCTTATCACCTCAAAATCTCTCAAAGATCGAACTACAGATGGTGTCTAATTTACAAAATAATAAGTACTTAGTGATCCTACCTGCTGACAAGGGAGGAGCTGTGGTGGTTATGGACTGGGAGTTGTATTTCAATGAAGCCCAGAGGCAACTTAGGGATGGCCGGTATTACATTCCAATGCCCTTAGATCCAACTTTCAGATTCAAGACAGAAATAGATACCTTCATAAAGCAAGCTAGGGAGGAGGGTATTATTTATTACAGATTCCGACCTATACCATCTAATGATACAGGATCCCAAATCTCAGTATTTATATCTTCTGCCTAAAGTACAGAAGGACTTGCACAACCCACCAGGGAGATCCATTGTTTCAGGCAGAGGGTCTCTTACCAAAACACTTTCACAGTTCCTAACCAAGTATTTGCAACCCCAGGAAATAGGAAATTCACCACGGGGATCACCTCTGTGACTTTGCTTGACAGTGGCACAGGAAAATAATTTTCTTGGGTAGCAAAAGCCAGGGTACCTTTTTGGCTGGGCTTGTATAGACCCCAGGGCTAATAGCCTAGTACTTACCTATGAACCATTATTGAAATTTATCAGAGCATGCATACAGGATACAACCCAATTTTTTAGGGATTATTTTTGTGTGGAGTCTGCATGTCCGCCTCGCGGTCAGGTGATGTTTAAAGACATGCAGGTAGGTGCGTACGTGAATGGGTGTGCCTTCTTTGAAGGTTGTGCATCGGGCTGGCAACTCAGCACCGTAAAAATCCACTGCCAGTCATGAGCGGACCGGAGTTCCGCTGTGGCGACCCATAACCGGGAAAAAGCCGAAAGACATTACTTTATTTCTGACATGCAATTAGAACTGAGTTGGCTCCTATGTACACTTGATGTTACTGCCCTCTACACTAACATCCCACATTGGGCTGTCCTTTGCACACTACAGTATTGGTTAGAGAAAAGTGAACTTTATCAGCCTGGATTTAACACATTCCTGATTTGCTTAGCAGAGCATGTTTTAACTGTCCTGTACTTTTAGGACCAGTGTTATTGGCAAATACAGGGCACAGCAATGGGTGCATCCTTTGCCCCCATTTATGCTGACCTCTTTATGGCTTATGTGGAGGATCATCTCATTTATGACCCTGGGCACAATTTGTATCTGGAGGAAATTGACATTTGGAGGTGCTATTTGAATGACTGTTGGCTAGTGTGGAGAGCTGATAGTAGTTACCTTCAAGAATTTGTAGATTATCTAAATGGGAACAAATGGGGAAATCCATTTCATGGTCCATTATCATATAAACCAGATTATGTTTCTGGATGTCCTGATCAAAAGAAGTGAGGACAATACTCTTGCTAATGAAATTTTTCGGAAATACCCGCAATACAATTCCCTACTTCATGCATCCAGCTTTTGCCCACACCATGTCATCAGGAACATCCCCAAATCGCAGTTCCTTTGGGTCAAACGTGTTTGCTTTAATTTGGAGAAATATGAACAATATAGGAATGATATGATACAAAGATTTCAAAACCTGGGTTATAAGTATGGCAACATTATTACTGCCAGTAACTGGGCCTCCAGCCAGGATAGGAAGGACTTACTGACATATGAGGAACATTCAACTGACAAAACATTGGATTTGAGGTTGGTGACTACATATGGCTGCACTACAGAGGCCTTTTTGGATATCAACAGGCATTGGAACATCTTGCTATCTGATCATAGATTATCTGATATGTTAGGCAATAGATGCTTTTTTTCGTTTCGGAGAGGGAGAACACTTGGTTCCTATTTTAGTCATTACAAGCATCATCAGGGGGTTTCCATGATACAACAGCAATGTACAATTACAGGGGAGATATTGTTTGGTTGTATACCTTTTGGGCACTGCACACACTGCATTAGAGTGAGTAAAACCAAACAGTTTAGTAGCAATACTGCCTTGGTCTATGACATTAAGTTTTTGGCCAGTTCTGTGTCTGAATGGGTTATATATTTGGTAACATGCACATGGTCTGCCATTTACATTGGCCAAACATCCAGACCGCTATGTTTACGGATTGGAGAACACCTGAGTGATTTTAGGAATAAGAGACAATCAAATGCACTATTCAAACATGCACTCTGGGTGGCATACAATTCTTAATGCTAAAGAAAAGTAATGGATTATTAAACTAGGTGGGCTTTTTCAGCTTGGATTAAATGACCATTTATAATCAGCCAATAACCAACTCTGTTTAATTAATGGATTTGTATAAATTATGTGGATGTGACAAAGTTGTGTTTAACACTGAGGAAGGCTATTTCAGCCAAAACCGGTCTGGTTGAATCTTTGTGGGGGTTAGAGGGTTTCACCCTACTCTTTTGGTTATTTATGTTTTAATAAAAAGTTATATTAACCACACTTAGTGCTGGCCTTGATTTTTGACTTTGCTGGAAGATTGTTGGGCCTGTGCAAGTGCTGTACTTGCGAGGGTTATTTTGGCTAAATGTGAAATTTTCCTTGAGCTTACTTGATTGTCAGTTGCATTTTTATTTACATAGGAAGAAACCTTCAGAAAATCATATTAGTTATTTGTCTCCTTTTCTCTGACAAAACTGTGAAAATCATTATCCAAAGTCATTCTTCCCCAGTAGTTGCCACAGTGTATTTTTCTCATTTATCAAGAAAGAGGGCAGCCACTCCCTTTGCCTTCAAAAGTTCATTCCACCAAATCTGTGGCTTCCTTTACATTTTTCTTCTGTTGTGTTCCAATTGAGGACATATATGCTGCAGGTAGATGGTCTGAGGTACATACTTTAATTTTACACTATGCATTAGATATGCAGTCCAGATCTACAGGCTCCTTTGGTTCGGCTGTGCTCCAGAATATAATTCCATAAGGCCCTTCCAAGTAAAAAAATGAAGTAGCTGAAGACTCTTCTGGCCATTCCTCAATGCATGGGACAAAGACCATGCACTCACCATAATGATAGATCTATGTTGTCGGTTTCCATACCTCCTCAACTACCCCCACACCACCACCCCTCTCCATATTTACTGCTATAATTTTTCCACTTTGACATGGTTCTAGCTGATCTTGCCTTGACTCCTGAACATAATGTCTTTCTCTTTTTCATTTTCTGTAGTCATGTAGTTCTAGGATTACCTAAGTTATTCATCTACTGGTACCTTAACATTTTTTAGCAGGGAAACTCAGTCTGAGGTAGCTTGTTCCAAAAGGGATTATGGGTATGGGATGAGCCTGAGCACTGGATCTAAAGCTTAAGGATGGCTGAGCCTGGATCCCAGGTCGGATCAGAGACCCATACATTGAGGAAGAACAGAAACAGACAGCACAGATTTATTGTTATCGTGAGTCTATAAATTCTTTTTTCTTGTGTCTTTTTCTTCCAGTCATTTAAGAAATGCAGTCCATACAGAAGGTTTCACTTCCCCCACCACTACAGCATAGTCATGTTTTCCCCATTACAGGAAGTGAGCAGTGTGCAGTACTTTTGAATGAAGCACTGCCCTGTGGTCCATTAGGAAAATAATTTACTTGGATCTACACTCCAGCATGAATCTTCCTTTCTTTCTGTAAGGGGTTGTGTGTAATTAAGGCATTCTGCAGAGCTTAAAGCACATTTGAAAGAAGCATTTTTTTTTTTACAATCTGCATTTACTTGGATCCTGTACCGCACAAAGCTTATTTTCTTGCAGAGCTTTTTATAAGTAATGCACTCCATGGTCCATGAAAGATTTACATTTTGGTGTGTGTATGTAGTGCCCCAGTTAGAGAGCATTGTTTAGTTAAATGATTTACTCAAACTCACAGGGCAGAATCAAACCATGTACCCTTAACTACAGGAGTCAGTTTATGAAGAGCTAGGAGCTTTAGTCCTCCATACCAACTGACAAACTACCATTAACTTCTTTTTTAGAACAAGTTATTAGAGTTTCATAGTTGTTCTGGTTCCCAAATTGCATGTTGATGAAAAACCTGTTGTTCTGCTAAGTTTATAAGTGATTTAGAGTAGTCTACTCATATCTATCTCCGATTTTCTGAACATCTCTGGTTTTGCCTCATGTTTATGCTATTCTTGAGCAAGTCACTTAAGAAGTCAGTGCTTTGGGGTAACTGTTAATTTGGACTAGGCTTCTCAATGGTCACCTGGACTACAAGTCTAGTAACTACCCTATGAACCAGAATAGTGATAGTGTAAAGAAATGAAACTAGTTGTAGTAAACACGGTCATCTTCATATGAGACATGTTCTTTAGGTGCAATCCTTCATGTTTTTGTTTGAATGTTGACAGTGTATTTATTATTTAGTTGTTTTAGAAATTAGACAGCATAAAACTCTTTTATGTAAAATCACAAAACCAAAATGTACTGGAACCATGATGCCAAAAAAAACAATGATTCTTTGTTCTTAAATTGACAATATGTTGTTTATTCCACAATTGACAGCAAATATCACCATAAAATCTCTTAGCGCCTCGGCCAAAATCAGCCTTTACAGAGTCTTTTAGTTTAATGTCAGTGTTTAACTATGAATGCATTTTTTTAATTTTGCTTTTTTTTTTTTTTTTTTGCAGCCATACAGGTGTGAAGTGCACTGTGTTTGGTCTACAACAGTTTGTATGAGTAAGGCTATGAGCTGTTAAAGATGTACTTAATGTAGTACAGGGTTTGATTCCCTCCGACTTCTTTTCTCTTCTGTGTAACTCTGCCCAAGTTACTTCACCAGGCTGCTCCTGAAAAGAGACTGTTTTGTCCAGTGGGCTGTCTGAGGTTGTTAGCAAATGTGTTATGCATTTGTCTTTTAAATTCCTGCACCCTTTACATAGCCACTAATTATTGCTTCACTGTATGCTATTTGAGTATGAATTCCTGCACACTCTTGTAGTTTAATGGTTTGCCAAATGCATTTTCTCTAAATATGAGTGACAAAGGAAGAGAAGTTTACTTCTTGTCATGCTAAGCTGCTTTTCAAAGTGAGAGTGTTTTGTTTTGCTTATTGCTATGGTTTTCTGTAAAATTTTGAAATAAAAATTTTAAATGAAACCCAAGTCACTGTGATAATTGTAAAAGTAAGGAACAAAATAGTATGCACACTAATGGGTTTTGACAGTACAGCCAAGTAATGGGATATTAGTATGGCTTTTTTGCGGGGCTGATTCATTACCCTGAAATAGGGCCCTATTTGTCCACATTCCAACTTTGTTGACTGTGGAGGTGTATGTTGCAACAATAAAGCATTATCAGCCTTTCAGGTAGATCAGACTTATACTTAATGATGTCAGAAGGGATAACTATTCTTGATGACAGAGAAGGCATAGAGAGGGCAAAAATGACTTGTTGGTCCCTGCAAGTGTGTAATCACCCCCACCCCCAAAAAGAATAGTATGATGTGTGCAATAATATTTTTCACTTCTTGTATGACTTGTAGGTGGTTGAACAAAAGCTGCTCCAGCAGTTTTATTGTCTGTAATTGTTTTGCTTTATTCATAGCATTAAAGAATGAATTAATTTATTAATAGACCTGGATTGTGTAATACAGCCAAAACATGCATTTTAGTAATATATTTTTGCAGTACCTTCTTTACAGCCTCCAACAACTACAGAGGGGATTGACATTTGTCAGGTCATATAGTCTACATTATTTGGAGCGATGATGAGAGTCATATAATCTTTAGCATCTGTTAGGTAGTCTGCTGCATATTACTGTGATACAATCTTCTCTGCAAGATTGGATTGTAAAGAATGTTTGCATTTAGTTGAAAACTGTTACTTTGGCAGTTAGCGGGAAAAAAACCCTAAAATATCTGTGTTGTTAATGGGCTGCTTTCTGTGGCAAGGGTACAAGGTTTGAATCTTTTCACTTTCATTTACCTACTGTGTGACACTGAGCAAGTCACTTAACTAGACAGTTCTTTGGAGCAGTTGGGAATTTGAGCTAGGCTCCTTCATAGTCTTTTGGGCTACATGCCTAGTAGCTATAAACCTGTTGTTGCTGCTTGCCAGCCATTCTGTATTGAGTAGATGATCTTTTCAGGAAATGTTACAGCAATATCATCAGCACATCAATTTTGTAATGCAACATTAGCAATTTTTCTTCAAGGGCAGCAGGGACTTTTTAGATGAAGCATTAAAATGCAGAATTGCTTGCTGATAACCCTCAGATTAGTAATAGTTTTCTTTAATGTGGAGTTATTCAGATGATCTTTCCATCTGCTGAGATTTTGCTTATTGACTTAGCAATTATTATCAGGCCATTAATACTTCTTATGCTGTCATAAATGTTCTTCTATTTATTTAAATTGTGCTACTCATGGCTGGGGCTATACATTCATGCAGTTCATCCAAAGCTATGAGTAAAGTTTAAGAGGTGTACACAGTCAGCAAAGTGTATATAACTCCTGGTGGGGATGGGTGGCTATCCGTGGATGAAAGTGCCTTATACTTTATATATCTGGTCATTCTAAACTGTCTTTAATCTGGTTTTCTAGGACTAGTGTGTGTATGTTAGTGTGTGTGTGTGTGTGTGTGTGTGTGTGTGTGTGTGTGTGTGTGTGTGTGTGTGTGTGTGTGTGTGTGTGTGTGTGTGTGTGTGTTTGCACATAATTAAGATGAAATACTTTGGTTACTCTGAGATGTATTTGAAATACGTGACTTTGGTCGTTAGTATTGTTAGTAATTTTTGGACAATGTTTTTGAGAATGTTAAGAAATTCCATAGAGAATAACAAATGCAAAAATAGCTGCATCCTGACATACACTTTGGATTATCACAGTATCAAAAATGTTATTGAAAAAAACTGGGACATTGTCACAGAAAACCCTTTTCTGAATAACATCTTAGGTGAAGCCCCATACTTTGTTTATAGGACGGCCAGGAACATTAGAAGTTTTGTTGAATTTAAACCTAGACCATATGAAAGAAACACTAAAAGATATGAAACTAATTGTACATTTTGTGTATTTATACAGCAAGGTGATAGTTTTTATTGCACTTATTGAAAGAAAATCATTAAGACCAGTGCAGAGGGTGACTGTAACACTACAAAAGTAATTTATAGGGCACAGTGCAATGAATGTGATGCATTCTATGTGGGCAAGACTGTAAACAAACTCAAGCGCAGGATTTCTTGTCATCTGTCAGAAATCCGCTCTGGATGTAAAAATAATGCACTAGTCAAACGCCTTTCTCTTCATAAAAGACACAGGTTTGAAGTTCCAGATCCTGGATCGCATAGATATGGGTGATATTGAAGGAGACATTCCGAATATACTGGAGAAACATGAACTTATGTGGCAATTAAAGCTGAACTCTTTTTAGGAAGCCTGGACTAAACTACTACTGTTCAATTAAAAGTGTACGGGAACTTAGAACATTGCCACATTGTTTACATGACTAATTTTATTTTATTTTATTCTATTCTACCAGTTGGTTTTAAATACCATTTTAAATCAGTTGTAATTTAAGTGTATATTTTGTTTCCATCATCATACATTTTTTCGTAATATTTTTTTCTTTTTCTGGTTCTCTTTTTTCCACTTTATTCAAAATGATGTGTAATAACAATACTAATTATACAATATTTTTATAGATAGTTTTTAGGGTTCTTGTACACAGACCTGAAGAAGTCTAGAAGGACGAAAGTGATCTTTGTTAACAATAGGTTATGAAAATAGAATATGATTTTTACAATTGATTTTTTTACATGCAAAGTGTATATGTACATATTTATATATATTTTTTGATTGCCAAATGGGCTAAAATTGATATTTCCAGTCATGTAGTATATTGTCTTGAATAAAATCACAGACTTAATAATCTGGTTAAATAAGAGGTACCACATCATTATAAATTTTATTTAACGTACATAAGGGTTATATTATTATGACAGCTACTAAGTAGGGCAGGACCAGCTCAAATGTCACACTGATGGGGGAAGGGAAGTGAATTTAACGTGTACCAATAACACTTTGTTTTACAGCACAATAAACCACTCCCTTGCCTGATAAAAAGTATATATATATATTTAGAAAGCTTGTGAGGAAGCGCAAAAGCTTTGTATTTTTGCAAGGAGCTGTCAGAGAAACTGGCTACATCATTAAAATGGGTATTCAGATCAAAGTTGCATTATATTTAAGGAAATTATAGCATTAGGGGCACAGAAGGATTTGAATTATATTATAGGTGTGTTAATAACATGGCTTATTTTGTAATTTTTGTTAAGGGATTATTTTCAGTGAAATATAAAATTAACTTATGGTCCTTAGTCTTGTGTCAAAAAATTGAAAACAAAAGGTGATATTGCATGTTTGTGAGGGGCAGGCCAATCTTCTAAAAGTTCAAGTTATTAAGAGAAAACCAGGCTTCTCAGCTGTACCTATTTTGGAGGTGCATTCTTCTTTGATATACTCCTTCATATGATGTACCTATTTTTAAAGGTACGACTTAATTTTCAGGCTTGATTTCCTACTTCACACAATTGTCTGAATCTCTCTCCTTCCCATCACACATGATTGTGAAGCTGTTTGGAACACAGAAAACCAAACTACATAACCAACATACTGGAGGAGCAATAATGTAATGAAAAAGGACCCACATGTTACATCTCCTTTTTTTTCAAAAGCAAAATCAAATGATTTTATGAAGTAGATGTTGGTAATATATGTTGAGGTTTGGGTGGCCTTTGAACTTTGCATTTCAAAGTTCATAGAAACCTCCTTACATTATACAGTTGTTCAGTCAAGTGCAATTTTTTACTGTCATCACAATTAGTCAGGTCAAGATGATATTGGACTAGCTCTCCTACTAAAACCGTGTCCTAGAGCAAAAAATCGAGACTTTCTTTTACTAGCTCAGATGCCTTTTAAACTACATTGTTCCTCTTACTTATCTCTCTCTCACCAGATATGTGGCTGTCTAAGCTAAATCATGGATTTTTTTCTCTGTCTCTTTGCCAGGCTTTCAACTTGCTTTGTACCCTACTCCCAATTTCCACCCACCCCCTCTTACTCTAAATTTATACTTCCATAGCACGATCCACATATTCCTCAAATCAATACCATCAGTTCCTCCAGAAGAAAACAATCAATGTAATTGCTCCCAATAATAACCCACAGTAGTTTAGCACCCAAGACTCTCTTTCAAACTGTCTTAATCCTTACCCCCATGACTATTAAATTACATCTCTACAACCAACCAAGTACCCTCTTAACATTTTCTAATCCTAGTTTACTATAAAGATAAAACCCAAGTTAAAAAAGATGCTCCTAAGTCAGATTATTTTACTATTCCTTCTCACTCTACTAGCCTTCTTCCTCAATTATCAAATTCACCTCCTTCAAATACTTAGGACTTCAGCAAATCCTCACAAGGATATCAACATCTGCTCAGCCTGCCTTTCGCCAATATCTCTATAAATATCTCAAAACTAAGTATCCAAATTTATGTTCAAATACCAAGCTAAGACCAAAATATAACTAGCGATACTCTTCCATCTGTAAAATATCAATTCAAAACATTAGGGGAGATACCCACCCCAACCCAGATTCCAGTGTTCATTAAACCATCACTTCCAACCCTAAAATAAACCAGTTACCTAATACATCTAAGCAAAAAAACAGAACCCAAACTCCCCTTGCTAAATATGAACCCAAGAAGTATGTGCAATAAAATTCATGACATACATGCCTGCCTTGCCACATACACTTCTGATGTAGTCATAGCTGATGAAACCTGGTTAAAAAAATGAAATTAAGGATACTAAGATCACCCCCCCCGATACAATGTACTTAGGAATGGTAGACAAAACAATATTGCAGGGGGTGTAGTAATAATCTATAAAAATGTTCTAACCATCACCTTACTTCCACAGGAAATACCCATACTTAGCAATGCTGAATTTCTAATAACACTTCTAAAAATCAACAGTAGGAAAGCTATATATTTAATAGCAATTTATATACTACCAAGGAATAACACTGATACTGCTGAAAGCATCCTATATTGGATATCCCAACAAATTAACCATGCAGCAATAATACTTGGAGACTTAAATATAGACCGGTAACTCATAAATTCACAGAAAGCAGAAAAAAGCATCAAAAGGTAAACTGTTGAAACAAAAAACACCGTATCAGGCTCCAAACCTATTGTATAGTCCAAGATATATGAAATAACTGTTGAAATGTCACAGCACCAACAATTCCCCAAGAAGTTCAGGCTCCAAACCTTTTTTAATAGTCCAGGATATATAAAAAAACTGTTAAAATGTCACAGTACAAACAATTCCACAAGAAGTTAAGTGCTTTCATTTAGGTGTATCCCAAGCTTCATCAGAACATGTAATAAAATCAGTCAGCCAGTTCTAAACAAATTCAAAAATTGTCAGCCAATAGTAACATCTCATGCATAATTAATTAAATAAATTAATTCCCCTTCATTATTTAAAGTCACAGTAAAATATATGCTGTAATAAACCCTTATGTTAAAACAGTAGCAACCGAAATGAATACACATATTCTAGGTGCATTAATAAAATACATGCTGACATGAATCCTTGTTTTAAAACAATAACAAACACAATAAATGCATATACTCTTTCCTTTTCTAAAGTTTAGCTTCCCTTAATTTAAAGACACTGTTAATACTAACATGATTATTCAGTCCGGTTTTTTTTTAGTTGAATCCAGTCTAAGCTGCCAGTATAGTTCTTTGCATTCTAAAAGGGCTTCCCACAGTCCACCCCTTATATCTGGTTTCATTTGTTCAACTACAGAGAACTTGAAAATACAATTCTTACAGTCTTTCTTGTGTCTAAATAAGGCATTTGTATCTTTTTTTTCTGGGAGATCTCATGCAAGTGTTCATATATTCTTCTTTTCAGTGGTCTCTCTGTCTTGCCTATATAAAAGCTAAGGCATTTCTGACAGACACTGATGTACGCAACCCCTTTGCTATTGCATTTAAAATGCTCCTAAATTTCATTTATTATGGCACTTAGAATGTGTATTCATTTTGGTTGCTACTGTTTTAACATAAGGGTTTACTATAGCATATACTTTACTGTGGCTTTAAATAATGGGAATGAATTTATTTAATTATGCATGAGATGTTACTATTGGCTGAAAATTTTTGAATTTGTTTAAAAGTGGCTGATTGATTTTATTCCATGTTCTGTTGAAGCTTGGGATAGACCTACGTTGTCCAGTCTTTCAGCTTTTCCCGGTTCAGGGTCGCCACAGCGGAACTCCGGTCTGCTAATGATTGGCAGTAGATTTTTACGTGCCGAGTTGCCAGCCCTGATGCAAAACCTTCAACGAAGGTACGCCCATTCACGCATGTCTCCACACAGAAGCACTTAACTTCTTGTGAAATTGTTTATGCTGTGACATTTCAACAGTTATTTCATATATCTTGGACTATACAAAATATTTGGAACCTGCTACGGTGTTTTTTTGTGTCAGCAGTTTACCTTTTGGTGCTTTTTTTGCTTCCTTGTTGTTTTACATCATGACTGAGTCTCTGGAACCTGTTTTATTATCTGGAGGAACCTGTTTTATTATCTGGAGGAATTATTGACAATTCCTTGGTGAATTTGGACAAACCGGTCACTTAGACCGAGTTTCAGAGGTTGCTGGACCTGGTGGAACGGATTGCATTGAATCAGCTGAACCAGAACAACTTTGTTAACAGCAGACTGCCAGGGAACCAACAGCAGTTTCAGGCAGAGAACAACCACCTACTACAAGGCGCGAATGCGACATCCCCAAGCATGAGCAATGGTGGACCCGGGCTGAACAGCCAAGAAAATAGAGGGACAGCAACTTCTTTTACCTTTAATACTCAAAGGGAGTGTTGTACTGGTGGACTTAATTATTTAAACAACAATAACTGATTTTGATTTCTTGGCATGGGCTGGTAAGCGTTTTAATTTTTTTTGAAACTCAGCAACCCAATGCAGAAACATATACGGACAAATTATTGACTTTTAAAAACAAATGAATGCAACTTAATGGGTTGCAAATGGAGATAGATTATTTAAATGAGTGTATAAATGTACGAAGGTTGCCTAAAGGGCTGAGAATTGTAAAATATCTGAACAATGTTGATGTTAACAGTATTTATCACAAAGAACTGACAGAATTATTTAACAAATTTGGTATAGAACTTTAAAAGCTCATGGTGAGAAATTACTTTGAACAGAGGGACAAATTGTTGACAGAAGTCAGCAACTTGCATGTGGGAGTGACTTCTGACTTAATGTTTGATGCTTAGAAAACAAAAAATATGCTAATATTTTTTCAGAAGTTGATAAACACTGTAATAGGGTGTTAGAAAGGAAAATAAAGAAAATTAAGAGGGACTTGAGTACAAGGAAGGGAGGGCATTTCCACCACCACCTAGTACTAAGGTAATTTTAAATCATGATGAGCACTGTGACAGCAACAAAATGTTTGAAGTCATTGATGAACACACGTCTACCCCTTTTGGTGGAGACCCTTTAGACAGTACACCCCCGGGCCCCAGGAAAAGTGAAAGAATAGCAGAGAAACAGAGAACCAACAACCATTGGCAGTACAGAAATACATACAACAGGGGGAGGGGAGGGGTAAATTTGAGAAGGGGAAACTTTCAGAAACCCTTCCGCAAGAACAATCAATGGAATTAGTGAGAGGACAGATAGAAAACAATGAGATTGTACTGGAGACATACAACAAAGTGGTGAATATTAAAGATAATTTTCATATGTTTAATTATACAGATTTAACTGTAGATGAAACTTTTTTTCAGTTATTCACTAAGGGGTTTCAGTATGTCCCCACCAGACCTTTGAGCACAGTACATTCCCTCATTGAATTGAAATTATTTGTGAGAAAGTTAAATTTAAAATGTTTATTTAAGAACACAACAGGACAAACCAATAATTTGGCTAGGAAAAGTACCTACAAACCCCCTTTAAATCCTATTTTAAAAGTTTTTGAAGAGCTGGTAGAAAATGAGATAAGGAAGCTAAACAATAGACTAACAGCTGTGACTAATTTTTTGGAAAGTGACAGAGTGATTGAAATGCTGAAAAATAAAGGTTGCAGAGTAATGGAACCTGACAAAGGGGGGTGGGGTGGTACTAATGGATGCCATTAATTATGAGACTAGGATGTTGGAAATTTTAAATGATGAATGCAAATACAGTATTGTTTCTAGAAATGAAGTCTTTATAGCCTATTCTAAGTTGTGGACACTTTATTAATGATCATTTTTGTCAGGGTACTATAGATAAGAACTTATAAGACTATTTAACAGTAACTAGGCCGAAGATTCCAGTAGTTTTTGGAATCCCAAAGAGACACAAAAATGTGGAGAAGCCACCTTTTAGGCCAATAGTGGCAGAAGCAGGCTCCAAACTTGAACCCTTGGCTAAATAAGTAATGTTGAAAAGTTATATAACATCTTTAAAACATATTTCAAAGGACTCCTGGGATTTTTTAAGTAAAGTCACCTATGATAAATATGAAGATGAATTATGTATAGTGTCTATTGATGTGATAGAGCTATTCCCCAGCATCCCTTATTTTGAGGGGATGAAATGGTCTCAGGACCTTTTGATTGAAATAAGTTATTTGACTAATGAACAGAGGAACTTGTTAACTGAATTCATGGAATTAATATTGAAAAATAATTTCATGCGTTTTGCAGGGGAATATTATAAACAAGAGAAAGGTGTTGCTATTGGGGCCCCATGTGCCCCCCTGTGTGCACACCTGGTTTTATATTATTGGGAGAGGAAGTTCATTTTTGAAACCCCTTGGAACAATTATATTTCCTTGTACACCAGATTTTTAGATGATATTTGTCTTTTCTGGAAGGGGACGGAAACCCAGTTAAATCAATTTTTGGAAAACATTGGGACTACAACTTCCTTTTTTGAAATTTACTTGGCACACTTCACAAGAATTCATTAATTATTTAGATGTGACCACATATAAGGTTAAGGAAGAGAAGAAATTCCATTCCAAGATTTTCCAAAAACCCATGCATTCGAACTCCTATTTACATTTTGAGAGTGAGCACCCCTATAATCAAAAGAAGGGTATTATTAAGGGGCAGTTAATTAGGGCATCAAGGATGTGCAGTGAGGATTGGGTTTTCTTAGAGGAAATGAAGGAGTTCTTCTCAGAGGGTACCCCGAGAATTTGATTAATCAGTTGAAAGAAGTGAACCAAGGAAGGAAAGGAAAATATGACCCAATTTTGGGGAAAACTTTGCCACAAAGTAATCATAATATGGAAAATAAAGGGCTGAATTATGAAAGGGCATTTATACACACACACATTTTATTCCAGTTAAATTGAGAACATCATTAGGATGTACTGGAAACTTTTGGTTATAAATAGCAAAAACCAGCAAAATTATTCCATTAGTACTGACATTTATCAAAAAGAGAGATATGAATGTAAAGGAAATGCTGGAAAACCATGGTAGTGATAAAAGTACAGTTAGACCCCACAAGAAAGGGGGAACATACAAGTGTGTTTTTTGTCAACAATGTCGTAACATTCTAGAGCAGGAAAGTATTAGTATCCCTTCCAGAAAGTTTAAAATGAAATTTAAGGAGCATTTTAATTGCAATAGCAAATGGGTTGTGTACATCAGCATCTGTCAGACATGCATTGGCTTTTATATAGGCAAGACAGAGAGACCATTGAAAAGAAGAATATATTTACACTTGCATGAGATCTCCCAGAAAAAAAATACAAATGCCTTATTTAGACACAAGAAAGACTAAGAATTGTATTTTCAAGTTCTCTGTACTTGAACAAGTGAAACTAGATACAAGGGGTGGACTGTGGGAAGCCCTTTTAGAATACAAAGAACTATACTGGCAGCTTAGGCTGGATTCAACTAAAAAACTGGAACTGAATGATCATGTTAGTATTAACAGTGTCCTTAAATTAAGGGAAGCTAAACTTTAGAAAAGGAAAGAGTATATGCATTCATTTTATTGGTTATTGTTTTAAAACAAGGATTCATGTCAGCATGCATTTTAGTATGGCACCTAGAATATGTGTATTCATTTTGGTTGCTACTGTTTTAACATAATGGTTTACTACAGCATATATTTTACTGTGGCTTTAAATAATGCAGGGGAATGAATTTATTGAATTAATTATGCATGAGATGTTACTATTGGCTGACAGTGTTTGAATTTGTTTAAAAGTGGCTGATTGATTTTATTCTATATTCTGATGAAGCTTGGGATAGACCTAAGTAAAAGCACTTAAATTCTTGTGGAATTGTTTGTGTTGTGACATTTTAACAGTTTTTTCATATATCCTGGACTATTAAAACAGGTTTGGAGCCTGAACGTCTTGTGGAATTGTTTGTGCTGTGACATTTCAACAGTTATTTCATATATCTTGGACTATACAAAAGGTTTGGAGCCTGCTACGGTGTTTTTTGTTTCAACTCATAAATCCGACTACCTCCACTGAATGCATAAACTTGTTCAACATCAGACAATTAATAACCATACCTACTAGAATCAATAAACTTCACAGAGACCCTCAACATCAAGCTGGATTCTTACAAGTAAACCAGAAAAATTGACAAATATAGGCTGCCTTTCAGGTAGCATAATTGACCATATACCAATATGCACTATTCACCATAACTAGATAAACATATCTGTAATTAAATACAAAATGCATCCAATTTCAGCAAAGATATTTTCAATGAAACACTAAAACAATATAACCGGTATGTACTTAGAACAATGGCACTAGATACAGTTGTAGAGCACTTTAATAACATATTCTTACAGACCTTAAATAATCTAACACCAGTAAGTAATACAAGAGTAAAGTCCAACCCCGCATCATGGCAGACAAAAGAAACAAACAAAAAAATCCTGGCAAAAAGGGTTAAAGCTTGGAAAACTTGGCATAAAATAGAACTCAAAGTGCCTTCCAGCAATGTAGACATCTTAGAAACCTTGCAAAATTCCATGTCAAAAAGCTTTCTTCTCTGTAGCAAAGATACTATACTAACCTACAAGGCAAACATAAAAATAACCCAAAACTTTTTTAGTCATCACTAAATAAACTACTCCACCCTGGCAAGACCACCACTCTTTCTCCAAAAACAGACAATGTGACAGACTCTATCCCCACACAGTTTAATTCCTAATTTATACAATCAATATCAATTATCTTAAACACTAATACGTCTGCCCCCTTCTCTCTACCCCTGTCCAATCAAAACCACCCACAGGTCTTCAGTTTTAGTCCAGTACCTACTTCACTCATAAGGAAGTTGGTCCTTAAACTAAAAACTACTTCTGTAGCTATAGACCAACTACCATCAGATTACCTAAAAATGCTGATAAAAGTCATAGCCTTTCCTTTGCCCATACTAATTAATAGGCCCATAGCAGAAAAATACGTCTTATCACTATGGGAAAAATCCTGCATCACACCACTGCACAAAGGCGGAATATCTACAGAGTTTAATAACTTCAGACTGATAGTGATTATCTCCCCCTCCTCTACAAAATATTAAAGAAATGCATTCATGTGCAGCTGATGCGATACTTAACCTCAAATAACATGCTGTCAGAAACACAAAATGGCTTTAGGCCCCAGCACAGCATCACTACTGCTGTACTACATTTTGCCAATATGATAAACCAACATAGAATCAATTATCTGCTTATGTCCACCATGTTCTTAGACTTGTCATATGTATTTGATACTGCCTTGCATCAGCAACTGCCTGTTCAACTCCTCTCAATAGGGCTTTCACAATATTCCTTGTTGTGGTTTCTTAGTTACCTATCTGGAAGGTAAAAAACTATTAAATGGCAAGAAACCTATTAATCCTTTCAACCAATTGCTACAGGTGTCCCTCAGAGTTCTATCCTGGGTCCTTTCTTATTTAATATATCTATTATTGACCTCCACATCCCACTCACCATGCTAGTTTAGTTCAGTATACCGATGACTCAACATTAATGTGTGTAGCCTCAACAATAAATAAGCTCCAAGACATTACCCAAAAATCTTTCTCCTCTGTAGAAACCTGGCTCAAAGAATCAGACCTCCTACTCAGCCCCAGAAAATTTAAGTTAATGTTTTTTAACTCAAAAAGTTGCCAAAATTAAAAGCAATTTTTTACCATAAAGTCAGCAAATAATACTGTCATTGAAACTGTTGTGATGATGTGAGGTATTGCCAGCGATGTCAGGAGAAGCAGGGCAGTGGATGTGTAAGATATGCCAGCAAAGCTAGCTGTAGTTTTATAAAGAATTATATGTTGTATATATCAAACTGATTTGTACAAGTGCTTGCATTAAAAATGTATTTGTAAAGTGGTTTTAAAAATGTACCAACAGTGGGTCCTGCTAGACAGGCAAGAAATACACCTGTATGTCAGATTGTATTGTAATTGTTAAAATTAATATATTATTACAGAGGATACTGAAAGAGAAGAGGTTCATCTCAGTCCAACTTTGAAAAATAATCTATAATTAAATTACCTAGTTTAGGCCATAAAGATTGTATCTTACAGTTCTGATTACAGTCAGAGACAAAATGTCTGTGAAAACCAGGACTAGGAATCATACTGTATTGTCCTTAGGGGTGAACTAATTGCTACCCCAGAAGAGTGGACATTTTTAAAATGGTTTTATAGTTTCCAGATGCTGTAACACATTTTAGCAAAGCTCTATGTGTGTGTTTTATAACACATATGTGCTAGATTCTGGTTCACTTTTTAGTAAAGGGGGTAGTGTGGGAACCAGAGTCAGATGGTCAGATGTATGTGATATAATTCTGTAATCCAGCACTGAAATAATGTTTTAATACTAGATGAGACAGAAGTCTCAGGGCAGTCTGGTTGTGAAACCTGACAAATAAAGATCACTCACCCACTTCATCTGGTCTTGCTCTGGTAAGTGAACTAGGGACAATAATTCTTTAGATCAGTCAAGAAAATTTAGTGAGATTAGTTAAGTATTGTTTTTCTGTACCTGTGTGAATCTTTCCATTGGCATTATTTTTAATATTTCCTGTGATTAAAACTGTGGTGTTTATTGTAAATAGATATTTAGTATTTTCATGTTCTTTTATTATTTAGTATTAAATATATTTAAACGTTTCATTGTGGCTGGTCTTTTAGAGACTATTTCTCCCTTTGAGAGCACTTACATTAATTTGGTGACATTGTGGCTGCTCCTGAAAGCCCTGCTGCATTGGCCAAACACTACCATTTGTATTAGTATTAATTTTACTCAGTATAATTGGGTACCATTGAAAGATCCTTAGAGTAGCTGGCTGTAGAGTGTTCTGGTGGCAATATCTACCTTATAGTCTGGGCAGAGGGGGCATAGCTGGTAAATCTGTGCCAGCCTTCCCCAGGTGTGTGTGTGTGTGTGTGTGTGTGTGTGTGTGTGTGTGTGTGTGTGTGTGTGTGTGTGTGTGTGTGTGTGAGAGAGAGCTACTTGGAGCAAGGACACAGAGCACTGGTTTCACAGAGAGGGTGGTGAAGGACTTGGCTTGGAAGACTTGGCTGAGGACTCAACTCTACAGCTGTGGTCAGTGTGGAGTCTTTATTTGTTGCCTAATTGAGAGAGAGAGGGAAACCCAGCCCCCAGGGTGGGAGTGTGTTCCCTGTGTGCTCTTAAGGGAAATTGTGTTTGGTGCAGAGAACTGCATCTGGAAGTACTGTGTGTATCTATTTTTGTTCCAAGTGAATGTCTCTTACTGGTGTCAGTGGTGAGGATTAAGGGTCCTTGATTACTGCCTCAAAGGAGGGGTGTCACAACTGTAACTCACAATAAACTTCTAGGCATTATAATAGATGACAATCTCAAATATGGCCAGCATATACTGCACACCATTAAATCTACTCACCAGAAACTAGGCTCCCTTTATAGGATCAATGGATTCCTTACAGATGCTCCAAGAAAAACCCTAGCCACCACCTTCTTATTGCCAACTCTCTTATACGCCGCTGCTATCCTAACAAACTTAAACAATACTCAAAGAAAGAAACTTGCTTCCTGCTACAATAAAATATCTAAATTTGCACCCGTCTTCCTCATAGGACCTACCACTGTCATAGCTTAAAGCAATTAAACTGGCTTGAACTGCATAACTACTTAACATATTCACAGCTGACTACAGCACACAAATGCCCTGCACTCCATAACTTATTACTGACCTACTATCCAGCAAGGGACCTCCACTCTAGTAACATATTCTTATTATTTACAAATAAGTCAAATAATGTTGCAGGAAGCTTGCTCTACTCCAAATGCATTACTAAACTCTGGAATAGTACCCCACATAAATAAAACTCTCTGACAAGTTCAATAGTTTTAAACCACTGCTTAAACAACATCTTAACCAATCTAGGTCATGTACATGCTTATCTCAAGGTTGAGACTTTGTGTTCACTATACTGTACTCTCCCAATACTCTCCTTAAAGAATAATACATTCTACTTCTCACTGAAATGACAAAAAATGTTTATACATAACTGCTACCTGTGCAACCCACTAAGCTGCACATGGACTTTCTCTTTAGTAACTTCCACCTCTGTAAAATCTTAGAATGTATAAACATGACTACTGTTTGTGTATAACTGTAAATAGAAATGTAATTACTCTGTGTTTAACTGGAACTTACTATAATGCGATGCAAGCAAATGGAGCGTTTCTGCCTAGGCCTCCACTGAAAATGGGTATTTCCCAGTTGGACTTCACTGGTAAAAAAGACAAATAATTAAATAAATATCCTTCATTAAAGTCTAATGATGTATTGTTTTTCATGTCATGCAGTTTTTTTTGCATAATCTGTGTTATCCTGATTTTTTAAGCTTGTGTTTCTGAGTGATATCCCAAAATCCTACTGGAAATGGGGAAAGTTATGTGTTACTCAGTATTCAGGATTCTTTGTTAATTAGAAGACCAGATTTTTGAATGAATGTACATACTTTTTGAGAGCCTTTGTACCTATTTTCTTTGTTGACAGGTTGAGAGGTTTGCAGAAGAATGTGCCATCTCGTATAAAAAAATATAGTTTCCCAGTCCTGCTATTATTTTGTTTTATTGATTTCCCTTTGTCCTTCTTTATTTTTCAAAAATCTGCAGGTTACTTTACTGAATTTTATGATAACACCTGAAGGAATGCAAGATCAGCTTCTGGGAATTGTAGTGGCTAGAGAAAGACCCGATCTTGAGGAAGAAAAGCAAGCTTTAATCTTACAAGGTGCTGAGAACAAAAGGTACTGTGCAGAGAATATCAAGTATTGTAACTGTGCTTGTCTCTAAATAGATTTTTGACTTTATTCTTTGAGTTTAGAAAGATTTGAAAATATGTTTATATCCTTGACATAGCTAATTTTGATGCATATTCCTGTGGAGTTTTGGTATACTAAAATCTAAAAACTTGACATTTTTTGTTTACTCAAAAAGTCAGTATTATTTATTGACTGCATCACATTAGTTTTGATCCACACTTAGACCCATCATCCCATCTCCATCATAATGAATCTTCAGTAAAACTTTTCTCCTGGTAGATCTGCTGCCTACTACAAACCTTCACATTTCAGCAAAGAAATAAAAACACATATAATGGATATTCAGTATACTTTTCTTTTTGCTTCTTTTCTTGACTTCTGCATCAGCTGCCACCAGTTCCTCTTCTTGATCACCAGGCCTACTAACTCTTACCTGGAGCCAGTACCCAATACCAATATCCAATACCCTGATCTAGCATTATTATTTCTACTGAGAAGTGTTTTTATATTAGTTTCCTACTCTGTGCACATGTCCACTTATACCCTGAGGGTGAGACATGCAATGGTTTTCAGTGCTGAACCATCCCACATTTCTGAAGTGAGCTGATATCAGTAGAATATCCCACCTGCCCTCATTTAGCAGTTCATGCTTGTTTTTAACTGTCTGTCCCAGGGAAATCAGCTCAAACACCTGAGCTGCTAATCAAACCTAAACCATCTTGGCTGTAGTCAAGGCTTTATCCCTCTGCACCACAGCTCCAGCTGAATATCAGTTATACCTGCTGCAGTTCCTCTTGTATATTCATTTTCTCTCTATATTGTATTATCCATTCTTCCATTTGTACCAGCACATGTTTCTCAGTATAAAATGTATAAGAAAAGTACCTGTTTACTTGTTCTAGAATGTAACGTTTGCTGTAATTTCCCAAGCCATCACATTTGCCAGTAACCCTGCATATCTACTTTTGCATTCATCTTTGTAAATCTGGAAAAAGTATATTTAGTGTGATATTTTCTTTTCAGATGATAATTATGTGCCTTCTAAAACTCTGCTTTGCATTTTAAGTACTTCTCAGCATGAACGATGAATGCATAGAGGTGTTTGAAAAGTTCAAGTGATATATACAGTATTTATTTATATTTGTTAAGTATAAAAAAATTATAGCTTTGATAAGTTGTTGAGGGAAGGAGGCTATATACAACCTGTGATGTGCATCATATTGGTCACTGCTGCAGTGGCCTTACCTATATGGATTATATCCTTCCAAGGATATAACAGCCGTCTAGCTTCCAAAGTTTCAGGGCACCTTCCACTCACCCAAACTGTCAGCTCAAGCTGAGCTGATTAAAAGACAGGCCTGAGGATGAAGCTCTTCAGAGCTTTACTGCTGCCAAAGAATATGGACCTCTGAGGCTTTTGAGGATCGAAGATTGGCTTGTGCTTTCCTTTGCTGTGCAGATAAGTTCCCCTTGGGGAAAAACTTAAATTTTCTTAATTTTGTTGATGTTTTATTACTTTCTATTCAGGAAAGTTAATGTCAAGGTATGAGTGTTATGTTTTAACGGACTGTAACATACTTTAACGGAGCACTTGTTTTTTGTCTCAATTTAAAAGTGGTGTATAGTAACTGAACACATTTTTTCTGAGGAAAAATTGTGTTTATTTTACTTTTGTGAAGCTGGCATAATGTTTTAAATTGCTTTTTAGTGTGTTTTTCTGTCAAAAAAGTAAAATTTATGGACTGGCAATGTTTACCTGCAATTGCTGCTTGTCCTTCCTGGAAAAAAGGCACCATTGTTGGCTTGACCATGAAACAAACTACTGGTCCCTTGGTTGGTGTTTCTGCAGGCCACAAAATGAAGAAAATAAGCAAACAGCCTTTGCCACAAGAGCAGCATAGCATTTTGCCTCAGTTGCATGTCAGTGACTCTGCTGTGGCCATCTGTTGTAACTCAAACCACTTATCTTTTACCGTAGATCTCTTTGATCATGGCTGGCCTTAGGCAAAGACGAACTAGGCTACCGCCTAGGGTGCCATACAGGCCAGTCTCGTAAAGGGCATAATTTTTATTTATGTATTTATTCATTTTAATTAATATAAAGTTTGCACTCACAGGGTGCAGGAACCATATGGGGGGGGCAGTGCCCTTCCACTTACAGCTACAGGTTAGCCAGGAGGCTTTAAAAAAATTCTTTACTTTGGATATGAGAGTCTTCTCCTTTAAGGAGGAACATGCATGTGCCATGACGCGAACATGGATCTAAATACATTCTGCAGTTCCACATGGAATTTAAGACAGCAGTTCCTTTTAGAGAAGAGTTAAGTCCATATGTGTCATGTGGCCATTTGGTTTAAAAATAAGGTAAGAGTGTGTGTGTGTGTGTGTGTGTGTGTGTGTGTGTGTGTGTGTGTGTGTGTGTGTCTGTGTGTAATTTTAATCATTTGTTTCTGTATGAGGGAGAAAGTGTGTGTTTGTGTGTATATGTATGTGTATGGAATTTAAATTAGCTGTTCTGTTTGTATGAGAGATAAAGTGCGTGTGTGTGTGTACGCGCATGTGTGTTACTGTGTGTGTGTGTGTGTGTGTGTGTGTGTGTGTGTGTGTGTGTGTGTGTGTGTGTGTGTATGGAATTTAAACTAGCTATTCGTTCCTCTGAAAGAGACTGTCTGTGTGTTGCTGGACAAGAGAGTAGGTGTGTGTATATGTGTGCTGCTTTGTGAGAGAGTCGGTGTGCATATGTGTGTGCTCACTTGAGGTTTAATAAGATCCATTATCAGTCTGCTGTCTCCTGAATAATGAAACTGTCATTCAAGCCTTTGTTATGCACACTAAATTTTCAGGTTCATTTTCACAGTGGACATTGGAAAGAAGCTCAAATCAGACATAATTTAAAATTTTACTTAAACAGTACAATATTTCATCTCTTGAAATGTAAAGTCAAAATAGAATTTCCTGAATTATTTTTACGCTATGCTAGTTATACTTAATATTCAATGCTCAATATAAGCTGAGGTTTAAATAGTTCTTAAGCAAGCATTATCTAATGCATTCACATCCCCAATACTCTCTGCGACCAGTACATTTGATGACATATCTTTGCACAAAAATGATGCAGACATTTCTGCAATATTTGTAATAAATACATAAACATTTAAGTGTCACTGAGTGTTGGTACTTTGCCATTTTAAATCAGTTGTTTTAATATTTTCTTCCAAAAAAAAAAGAATATTATTATTTTTCAATCTACTCTGTGGCATTTTTTTTCTTATTTCTTGTAGATCAAGCTGTACATCTAAGGCTGTGGATGATGTAGATTAATTTACTATGGACACTAGACGTTATCTGGAAATAATAAAAATGTTCTAGCATTGGACTATATGACATAGTCCAACATTCACTGTGAGGTATAAGCAAGGAAACATGACCAAGCCTGCCATGCACAGATGTTGCAGACAGAGAATATCAATGGCACTGCAAGCCATGAAGGCATGTGTTGTATTAACTTTAGCTCCATAAGTGTACCAATATCTAGTCATTCATTATAGACATCACAGTATCTTATTGTGCCTATAAAATTCGCCACATATGCTGTGCTTTTGTAAAATCTTGCCTGCCCTTTAATTAAAACAATTCATCTTCCAGTACAATAATAATGACAGGTTTTTTTTGTTATTCTCGCAATTTTCTAAGTTAAAAAGAGCAATACTTAAAACTATCCCTATTTTATCAGCCATTGCATCCACATTATTTTACACTTTGTCTGGATTTTTGTTTTTGCACTAAGAGGTTGAGAGGCATGCATACCTCTCAACTGTCCAGATTTTTGCCTCATATTTTTGGCCTATTCCTCATAAAATTTGTGGTTTTCTTGCAAATCACTGAGGATTGAAATAACTAGATGTCATGCATTTGAGTTTCAATCTTTTTTTCCTTCAGAAAATGCCTGCTAAGATAAATGCTGCTATTCTAGTAACTTTCTAAGTCTATAACAGCAATATTTATAATCTGTCCCTCTTTTGGGGCCTTTGCTCCCCCCACCACTATTTTAGGCTTTGTCCAGCTTTCATGTGCTAAGAGGCATGGTATGTAATGCCCTAGTTGCTGATTATTTGGTGCATTTTAAGGGGGGATAGGGGCTCTACATTCCTGAGTGTGTCCTCCTTTGTATAAGATGCCTAGTAACTATGGACTTGTCGGTTTCTCAATCATTCCCTATTGTAATATTACCAGCTTACCATTTTTTTGTGTGTAACGTATGCCATCAATTCTTCAAAGGCAGCAGGCACTGAATTTGTAGATGAAACACTGAAATGTAACGTTGTTTGCCAGTAACAGTCTCTTCATTATTTACAAATCTCTTTAATGTAGAATTATTTTGATGAATTTTACTTCTGCAAAGATTGTGCTTATTGACTAATACTGGAAGATTGTAATGACAGAAGTGGCCTTTTATGGTTAAAATGTTCTGAAATGAGCAGTTTTGTCATTATTTGGTCATGCATTTTGTTTTAATGCTTACTGGAAAAATGTTCAAAACTATAAATTTATTTATAACACACAGTAACAAGTGGTGCTTTATTATACAAGGAATATAATTTAATACAACCAGGAAAGTGAATCAAAGCACACATACATGTATGCATGGCCATAGAAATGTGTTCAATGAGCCTATAGTTTGAAAATAGCCCAAAGGTAAACTTAATTCTCCACTGGCCAGATGCATTTTGTTTGAATGTAAGTTTTAATGCTGTTTCAATGAATGTGAGTTTCAGTGGCAGAGAAGTTTATTGTTTATGCTAAGTCTGTTTTCATTGTGAGACTGTACTGTTTAGCAAATGGCTATCGGTGTTTGTGCATTTTATTTCAACATCTAATCATAGTAGAAATAAGTAACAGTATACACACTGATAGGTCTGAGCAGTGTTCATGGTAACTGGAGAAATAGCCAAGTAATGGAACACTGGTATGGCTGGGGAGGGGGCTGCTTGGTTGGGGTCCCAATCTATTACCATGCCTAGGGTCCGATTTGACCATGATCCTGCTCTGCTAATAATTAAAGTATAAGAATAGTTTACATGGCCCCTTTAAATCCCCAAAAAAACCACTCAGTAGTGGTGGCATCTTCTCCTTTAAGAAGGACCATGAGTGTTTCACATGCACATGTGCTAACGTGAGTGGTGGGCCATGAAAAATTACCATTTTAAAAAGTGAGTCTCAGTTCACAAAGGTTTGGGAACCACTGCTCTACACCAGTTATCAGACTGCTGACAGAAATGAGTTAGAGTTTCAGTACATTTTCAAGGAATTAAGAGTTTCAGTGCATTTTCAAGGGGTTATGAATTTCAGTTCATTTTCATGGAATTGTGTCAAAAGAAGAAAGTTTACTGCTGCTCATGCTAAGTCCATTTTTAACGTGCAACTAACTTTTTGTTTATCAAATGACAAACTGTATTGTAGAATTTGAAAGCAGCATTAGTAGCATAATTGCCTTTGGTGCAGAAGGCTGTGGATTCTACTCCCACACCATGTAGATGAAGTGCTGATATTGCAGTACCCATGTAATTGGCGATTTGGTGCATTATAAGGGAGGATAGGCATTCTGCACTCCTGAATGTGTCTTCCTTTGTATGAAATGCCTAGTAACTTTGAACTTGTTGTCGGTTTTAGTCATTTCCTATTGCAGTATTACCAGTTTACCAATTTTTTTAATGTAATATAGACAGTTAATTCTTCAAGGGCAACAGGCACTGAATTTATAGATGAAACATTGAGGTTTAAAGTTGCTTGCCAGTAGCAACCTCTTCATTAGTTACAGAGTTCTTTAATGTGGAATTATTCAGATGATTTTACTTCTGCAGCGATTGTGTATTGAGTGATATTGGCGGATTGTAATGACAGAAGTCTGAATAGCCTTTTATGGTTGAAATTTTCTGAAATGAGTAGTTTTGTCATTATTGATTTATACATTTTGTTTCATTGCTTTTATTTATTTATTACATTTGTTAACCGGGAAAAAGTCCAACTGGTCCAGGAGCCCACTTTCAGTGGAGGCCCAGGGAGAAAAGCTCCAGAAAAAAACAGCACAATACAGTGCAAAAACAGTACAATATTTACATATGAATATTAAAAAACACATAGAAATTCTGTTACAAGCTTAAGTACAGAACATGAAAATTATAGTAAAAGACAAATAACATATTACTCAAATGGAATGTTATATATGAAATAGTAGGTTGAACAGTCTTGAATATTGCAGAACTCAGCAGAATATAACTGTATTCCCAGGGGTGCCAAACACCTTTTTGAGAGGAGGAGTAAGAGCCAAGAACTGATAGTAATAATCAGAAAGCAGTAGTAGTAAGAGGATGTAGTCTATTGCTTATTAAATTTAAAACACATTCTCACAAGTGGTGCTGTATTATACAAGGAATATAATTTAATACAATCAGGAAGGTGAATCAAAGAACAAATACATGTATGCATGGCCCTAAAAATGTGTGCAAGACTCTATTTTGGAAATGGCCCAAAGGTAAACTTAATCCTCCGCTGGCCAGATGCATTTTCTATGAATGTGGGTTTTCATGCCATTTCAATGTCAGAGAAGTTTACTATACTGCTCATGCCATCTGTTTCGATTGTGAGACTGTATTGTTTAGCAAATGGCTATCTGTGTTTGTGTTATTCTAGCTTAAGCTCCTGTACACAGGGAGAAGAGAGGTTGCTATTCTGCTATCACTGAGCTGTAAGGCTTGCTCTCCTACCCCAAAGTAAATTAAACTGTTTAGATTAACTTAAGCAGTCCTTTGAAACAAGGCACATGGGCTTCGATTTTCTGAGGACATGACTTTTATCGTAAAATATGTGTGAAGGAACAACGGATAAAGCAGTTTATTAAAGGAAAATTCCACTTTCCTTCACTTGCAGTTTAACTACATCATAATGTATCTTTTCTTCCTATGCATTTAAATAATTGAAGGAAATGACTGGAGTGGCTTTCTTGGGGAGTAACCTACCTGTGGGTGTGGCTTATAGGGGTGTTTCATGAGTATGATGTGGGTGGAGCTTAAGGGGTGCCAGAGTACTACTACCCTATTACCCTAGGGTGCCATTTCAGCTAAGGCTGGCTCTGCCTTTGGTATAGCATCTACAGCCACTAAAAACCAGGGGCTAGCCACTGTTGTCAATGTTCATCATATTGATCACTGCTGCAGTAGCCTTAGCTATATGGTTCATAGTTAGGTACTAGACTATCGGCCCTAGAGCCTGTACAAGCCTAGCCATAAAGATTTCCTGGCTTTCGGCACCCAAAAATAATTTTTCTGTGCCCCTGTTGAGCAGAGTCACAGAAGTAATCCCCGGGGTGAATTTCCTATCAAGATTTTTCTTAAAGAGGGCTAATGAGGTGCTCTGCTTGACATGAATGGGCATCTCTTCCAAAGTATGGGGCGTCTCTGGGACCGGAACCTATTCCTCCAGCATGTTTTGTTTATTGTGGTGACAAGGTTTAGGTTCCTGGAGCATGTGGCTCAGAGGGATTGGGATTTCTGTAAGTGTAGCATGTCCAACAGCTCTGGGTTTGACATGCATTTGTATGTTAGGCAGAGATTGCCTCTGAGTAGGCGATATACGACACAGTAGAGCTGGAGTTTTTTGAGACTGTCTGTGTAGAGCATCTGTTTGAGGCTGGTGATCCTCTTTGTGAAGTATTTCTGTGGCCTTTCCAGTTGTTGTAGATGTCTTGTGTGGTACATACCAAACGGGGCATTGTACGCTATAATAGGTCTAATTAGGGATAAGTAGAGAAGAACAATGACCTCCTTTTTTCTGGATGAGAAACCTTTTGTGATGAGGTATGCCACGTAGAAGGATTTCCTGACTACTGTGGTGATGTGGTTATCAAAGGAGAGATTACTGTCCACCTGTGTCCCTAGGTCTCTTATCACACTTTCGGTATTAAGTGGACTACAAACTATGTGGTAGTTCATGGGCACAGGGTTTTTCATAAAGGGGATGACTATGCAATTCTTGGCGTTGAGCTTGAGGCCATGGTTATGACACCAGGCATCCATCTCAGTGTGGCCCTTTTGTAGAATGTCCTCATCATTTGGGGATTTAATAATGGCTCCCAGTTTGCAGTCGTCTGCGAACTTTGTTAGCTATAGACCCTCTGTGTTTGCCTGAACTTCAGAGAAGTAGATGCCAAACAGGAGTGGATCCAGGACTGAACCCTGTGGTACTCCACTTGTCACTGATCTGGAGTCAGATTTGGAGTCTGCTACTTTCACAGTGTGGGTTCTGTCAGTGAGCCAGTTGGCAGCCCATCACATGACATAGGGATTTATGCCCAGTTTAGTGAATTTATCTATGATTCCAGAATGGGGGATGGTGTTGAATGCTTTGGTGAGGCTGCGTGAACCACATTACCCTCGGCCACGGCTCTGGTGACTGCTTCAAAGTGGTCAATCAGGTTTAGGAGACATGATCTGCCTTTCACAAACCCAAACTGGATGGTGTCCAGAGTTTGAAGGTTACCTATGTCTTTGTTTATGAGATTAATGATATGTTCCATGGCTGGGATAACCGCAGATATGCGCCATTCAGTAGGCACAAAGCCTGAGGTGAGGCTATGGTTGAACATGGTAGTTAGGTAAGGTGCCAGTTCATTTTGCAGTTCATGCAGAACACAGCCCGGGATGTTGTCTGGTCCCATGGATGCTGTATTCTTGGCTTTGGAGAGTGTGGTTTTTACCTGTGCAGCCGTGATTACTGGGACTTGGTATTTTTCTGGTATTGAGATGGGCACTTTAGGGGGTGAGAGGGGGATGACGTTAGCACTGAACCTGTCTGCCAGGATGTTGGCAATATAAGTTGGTTCTGTATACTTAGTGCCATTGTGCTGTAACTCAGAGCAGATCTGAGTGTTGCCATTGAGATTCTTGACATAACTATAGAATGCCTTGTGGTTGTCTTTAGAATCTGTGACAGTTTTGTTTTGGAGGATCTTATGAGAGATCTCAGCTTCTTACTGAGGCTGTCAAGGAAGTTATTCCAATCTTGGGATTTTACTCTTTTTTTGCAACAGTTTCTTCCTTTTGTTGTAGAGTTTGTTTATGGCATGGGACCACCAGATTGGCTTCCTTTTTTTTGGAGGAGAGCATCTTGGTTCTATTTGGGATGGCCCGGTCCATGCACTCATGTGTGTGTTCATACAGTGCATTGGTGTAAGATTCGGCAATCGTACTTCTACTTTCCATCTGCATGGGTATCGTGAAGTTTGCCACTTCTGTCTTGAGAAGCATGAAGTTGGTTTTGGAGAAGTTTTTTACGGTGGTTACCTTAATGGGGGGTGGGAGCAGGATTTGGATCTAGGGTGATTAGCTTATGGCGGATCTGATCAATGAGGAGCTGACCTGTGGTGTGGAGCATCAGTCACCCATGTTGGTAATGACCAGTTCTAGGATATTGGTGCCCCTGGTGGGGGTATGGATAAGTTGATCCAAGGAGTTGGAATTTATGAATTCCAAAAATCGTTGAGCAAGTGTGTTGGTACATGAGTAGTTTTCCCAGTTATATCTTGCCAAGGATAGAACAGTCGGCCATCTTCCAAAGCTTCAGAGCATCTTCTAAATACACAAACTGTCTAGCAGCTCGAGCTGAGCTAACTATAAGACAGGTCTGGGCGTGAAGCCCTTCAGAGCTTTACTGGTGCTAAAGAGTACACTGCTCTGAGGCTTTCAAGGGCTGACAGTTGGCTTGTGCTTTCCTTTTCTGAGAAGATAAGTTCCCTTTGGGGAAAAAAATTCCATTTTCTTAATTTTGCCCATGTTTTTTTGCTTTCATTTTCAGGAAAGTTATTTTAAAGCTTTTTACCGACCCATTGGAAGAATGTTTAAGGAATTTGTGGACAATAAATCAAAAGACAGCTGCATACTGACATATACTATGGATTTTAATTGTTTTGAGAATATTATCAAGGAGAACTGGGCCATAATAACAGAAAGCCCTTACGTTGTAGACATTTTGGGTGAAGCCCCTTTTGTATATAAGAAAGGTAGAAATATTAGGAGCTTTGTAGAAGGAAAACCTAAACCACGAGAAAGGAACAAGAAAAAATGTGAAACTGTTCATTTTGCACCTATGTTCATGAGGGAGATTCTTTTTACTGCCCATATTTAAAGAAACATATTAAGACTAATGCAGGTGGAGACTGCAGCTCTATACAAGCTGTTTACAGGGCTAGTTGCAATGGATGTGATCCATTTAATGTGGGAAAGACAATTAATAAACTGAAACAAAGGATTTCAGGTCATCTATCTGAGATCCGGTCTAAATATAGAAACAATGCCCTGGCCAGATACCTTCAACTCCACAGAAGACACTCTGGGATTAAATCTCAAATGCTTGATCACATAGACCTCATTGAACTTGGAGACATACTAAATACTTTAGAAAAACAAGAACTTTTGTGGCAACTAAGGCTGAACTCTTTTAGAAATCCTGGATTAAACTATTACTGCTCACTGAAAAGTGTTCTAGAGCTAAGAAAGTTGCCCCATTGTTTACAAGACTAAAGGTGTGAACTTTATATGTTAAGTTGTCAATCTCGCCTTCATTCTTGCTGGATGGGTTCAGAGCTAATCCTCGGCTCCGACTCGGCCACTTACTAAAGCTCGAGAGCTTATTTTACCGGCTCGAGGCAACCCTATATCCCATGATGCTAGGCGATAACTCCCCAGATCTCGTTTTCCGCTTTTGCTTGTGAGGTGCATATTTTTACCGGCTCCTGGTAAGTCTTTAAATATATAGTGTTCAGTCACCCTTTTTAGTTAATTTTTCACAAAAAACAGTTGTTTTTCAGTAGTTAGTGACTACCTTAAATTCTATTCCTGTTTATACCTTTCCTTTTTATCCCTTATATCCCTCCCCCTCCACTCTTAGGTTAGGCCTTAAGCCTGCCCCTTTCCTAATTTTTCTTAGGGATCCTGTGGAGTGTTTGGGTGTGTCAGTATCCTAATTAATATTTTTATTGTTATTTTATTGTTTTTGAGTGTTGTGTGTGTGTGTGTGTGTTTGTGTGTTTGTGTGTGTGTGTGTGTGTGTGTGTGTGTGTGTGTGTGTGTGTGTGTGTGTGTGTTTTCTCTTCCTTTTTTGATCCCTCGACACTGTTATGTCGAAGGAACCAAAGGAAGCTAAGGTCTCAGGCTTTAAGAAGTGTGACTCGTGCTGTCAGAAAATGTCTCTGACAGACGGTCACACTTCTTGTGTTTATTGCCTGGGACCCCTGCACCTGCAGGACTCTTGTTCTGTGTGTCATGCATTCAGTCCAAGAGTCCTGCAGGAGCGCAGGAACAAACTCATACTGAGAGGCTTGTTAAAGCCAGAGGGCTCCCTGACTAAGTCTGCGTCGGGGAGGCCTTCGAAACCAGCAAAACCGTCAGCTCCGAGTACTAAGCCTTCGGCTGCTGGCTCCTTGTCTGTGCCTAGATCGGCTCCAGCTGGAGCCGATCCCTCTGAATCACAGTTTCCGGTCTTGGCACCACTCTGTGCCGATACCTCTGAGTCCATGCATTCACTGTCGGCTCCGGCTGGAACCGACGTGTCCTCGGCTCCTTTGGCTCCATCCATATCTAAGAAGAGGTCAAGATCCCCTTCATTGGAGTCCATCCATTCGGCTCCGAGATCTCCCCTGCTCTCGGAGCGGAGCCATCGGAGCCGATCTTCTCGGTCATCCAGACTTTCAGATCACAACTTTGAGAGAGTGGTAAGTAGGCTGTTAAAGTCTCAAGCATTGGCCCAGATGATCTGTAGCCCATCTCATCAGACGGTAGCTATTACGACTCCACCTATTTTTCCTCCTTCGACTCTCCCTCAGAGTTTGAAGCCAGAGCTCCTCTGTGACTGTTGTGGCGTCGGAGCCGATACCTCCTCCTTTGGCTCCTTCTATGATCTCCTCCTTGATGCCTTCATTGGACGGATCCGGGTGCCTGGTCTCTCTCGCCGGCTCCGAGGGGGCGAGTGGCATTGGACCATTGTCTGACCCTGTTCTCCCTCTCGGAGCATCGGTGCTAGTTAGCTCGGCCCCGACATTGGCCTCGGAGCCTTCCCTGTCGGTGCGGCCTGGGGTTCCTACCTCTTCGGAGTGGGGGCCCACTGGCCTTTCTGATAGGGGAGCCTTCGAGGTGATGAGGAGTGTACTAGCCCCAGGGCATATTCAACGGTCAGCTCCATCAGCTCCTCCCACTACAGTGCCTGCTGATGTCTCTTCCCACTCTCTTGCTCCCAGACCCAGAGATCCAACGCCTCAGGTTTCCCCACTGGGAATTTCTTCCTCTTCCGAGGCTTCTCCTGACCTGTCAGCGGAGCCTCCGCGTAAGAGGACGTGTAAGAGGAAGCATGTGGACTCCCCTGAGTCCATTACATCTGAAACCGACTTGGATGAGTTGGAGGGATCCCCAAAGTCCCCCTCTGAGGATGTCTCTTTCTCAGACATCCTAGAAATCCTAAAGCAGAGGGGGAACTGGTCTTCTCTTAATCCTTCCGAGGACTAGTCGGTGTACCTGGAGGCATTTGGTTCTCGACCCTCCACCTCCAGGGTGTCTCCGCCTTTCGACCCCCTTATGGAAGTAGTGGCTCGGAAGGCATGGTCGGCCCAGGATTCGGTGGAACCCACCCCTCAGAGGCCATCTAAATTCATCACAGCACCAGTTGACAAACAATTCCTAACAAAAGGTGTACCGGCAGATGCCATGGTGGTGGCTGCAGCCACCAAGAAGGAACTAGCTGATCCTTCAGTACCTATCCATCCTCCTAATAAGGATTCTAGGACCATGGATAGATATGGTAAGCGGATGTTTTCTTCAACGACCTTTGCCATGCGGTCGCTGAATTACTTGTGTCACTTCACCCGCCTTCAGAGAGATATACTCAAAGAGTTTGGAGAAGCCTTACAGGATCCATCAGCTGCTGGGTCCCAGGATAAAATAAACTCACAGCTTGGAACCCTGAACTCGATTGTTAACTCCTCCATGCGTCTAATTTCATATGCAGCCGAGGGAGCGAGTAGGGCCGCGGGCACAGGAGTGGCCTTAAGGCGTCACTCCTGGATGCGGCTGTGTAATTTCGTGGACCCTTTCAAGGCATCCTTCACAAATTCCCCTTTTGATGGTTCGGCTTTGTTCGGACCTCAACTGAAAGACACCTTGACCAGATGCGAACAAGATGGCAAGACTCTTTCTGCCGTAGGAGTCCGTTTCTCCACCCCTTCAAGACCATACCCTAAGGGTCGGAAGGGTGGGAAAATGTGGTTCTGCAAATCTCAAGGAGTCACGCCTGATGCAAGAGGTCGGTTTACCCCCAGAGGCAGAGGGGGTAACAACAACGGACGCTGCCCTAGGGGCAGAGGGGGTCCACAGAACCAGGGTAGCAGGGAGCCTCTCTCTGACAAACCCTTCCAGCATCCCTGAGATGTTGCCCGATTGTCCACCTTCGGAGGCAGTTGGGGGAAGATTATCGCTGTACCCAATAGCCTGGCTTTCCCTTACTCAAGACAAATGGGTACAGTCGATCATATCCGAGGGTTACAAAATTCCCTTTATCCAAACCCCAATTCAGAAAAAGGGAACCCTTCCAGACGTTCCACCCGGTCTAAGGGAACTAGCAGTATCAGAGATATCAAAACTGCTAGCAAAAAGAGCCATCCAGCCAGTCCCAGCAGACCAACTAGGATCCGGAATCTACTCAAGGTTCTTTTTGGTACCGAAAAAGACAGGGGACTGGAGACCAATATTAGATGTCAGCAAACTAAACAAGTTTGTAAAGAGAACAAGATTCCGGATGGTCACGCTACAGTCCATTCTACCCTTTCTGGGCAAGGACAATTGGATGTGCTTCGTGGACCTTCAGGATGCGTACTATCACATCAAAATTCACAGGCACTCCAGAAGGTTTCTCCGCTTTTGGCTTGGAGCCAGTCACTACCAGTTCAGAGCCCTGCCCTTTGGTCTCACTACAGCCCCCAGAGTGTTCACCAAATGTATGGCAGCAGTTACGGCTCACCTGAGACGGCAAGGATTCCAGGTGTTTCCATATCTAGACGACTGGCTCCTCACTGCCACCACCAGGCATCAACTTCTCCAAGCCAGAGCTTACATCATTCACATTTGCAGAGGGCTAGGAATCTCTATAAATTTAGAAAAGTCTGCCTTGTCGCCTTGTCAGTCTATTACCTTTATAGGCACCAACCTGAACACCGTACAACTTTCAGCAAAGTTAACAGATCAAAGGGTCTTAGATATTCAAAACCATGTCCATGTTCTTCTTCAGAGCGACAAAATTCAGGCCAGGTATGTCCTGAAAGTATTGGGTCTTATGGCGGCCACCATAACACTTCTTCCCCTTGCACGTTTTTACATGCATCTTCTACAATGGATGCTTTTCGCCCAATGGTCTTTTCAGCAACTCCCCATGCACCACAAGATCATGATAACTCCAACTTGCAAAACTCATCTGTCCTGGTGGATATTGTCCCATCAAGTCCATCAAGGCAGACCCTTTGTTCCTCCTCCCCCAGTCGCCACGGTGACATCGGACGCCTCCCTGATCGAGGGGGGGGGGGCATTTTCAGGGCAGGATGGTCCATGGCACTTGGCAACCATTCAAACGCCACCTGCACATAAATGTCCTAGAGATGAGAGCAGTGCTTTTAATGTTGCAAGCCCTCCACGACTCTCTTCCCCTAGGAACTATTGCAATCCAAATGGACAATATGTCCGTAGTGTGGTATATCAACAAGCAAGGCGGAACCAAGTCCTATCCCCTGTGTCGAGAGGCACTCAGACTTTGGCAGTGGGCAATCTCCTCTCAGCGGTTTCTGATAGCAACGCATATCCCCGGGAAATCCAACATCATAGCGGACAGGTTGAGCAGAGCTATACTCATGCCACACGACTGGTCTCTCAAACAATCTGTGGCGGAAGAGATTTTTCAGAAGTGGGGCCTTCCTTGCTGCGATGTTTTTGCTACACCCCAAAACAGCAAATGCCCCGACTTCTTCACCCTCTTCCCCCTTCCAGTCCATCCCCTCAGAGACGCTCTAGTCCAAGATTGGCCTAGGGGACTTCTCTATGCCTTTCCACCCTTTCCTCTAATCCCACAAGTAATTCAGAAAGCAACCGCCTTGAGAGCCAAGTTGATTCTCATTGCCCCTTATTGGCCTCGACAGATATGGTTTCCGTTCCTACATCGTTATCTTTTGGTAACTCCAGATCTGTTGACCCATCAGTCGAGGCAGCTGCACCAATCCCTACATTCTCTCAACCTCACTGCTTGGTTGCTCCACGTCCGTCCTTAGCCAGGCTTCCTATGATTTCTAATCCCATCCAGGATATCATAGTAGCTTCCCTTAAATCTTCCACCAGAAGGATTTACACTAGTAAATGGAAACGTTTCTCCTTCTGGGCAAAGGCAAGAAATATAGATCCCTTTACTGCCCCAATTCATTCGGTTTTAGACTTCCTAGCCGAAATCTTTCATTCAGGGTCTTCTGCCTCTACAATAAAGGTTCAGTTGGCAGCCATATCGAATTTTCATACAGGCTTATCGGACCACAACATCATGTCCAATAAGCTTTGCAAAGCTTTCCTTAAAGGTGTATATTTACTTAAGCCTCCGATCAAAGACCTTCCACCTCAGTGGGATCTTAATTTAGTCTTAACATCCTTGATTCTTCCCCCCTTTGAACCTGCGGTCTCCTGTTCATTGAAATTTCTTTCCTGGAATACACTCTTCCTAGTCGCCATTACTTCTGCTAGGAGAGTATCTGAGATTCACGCCCTCTGCATTTGTCTCCCCTACATAATCTTCCATAAAGACAGAGTTTCTCTAAGGACTAATCCATCCTTCTTACCCAAGGTGGCTTCGCAGACAAATTTAAATCAATCAATTGATTTCCCAGTTTTTTTCCCAAACTATACTAATAGAGTGGAGCAAAAGCTACATTATCTAGAATAAGGAAGTCTGATCAACTGTTTTTATCGTACACAGAAAATAAGAAAGGCCTTCCTGTTTCTAAGGTAACCCTGTGTAGGTGGCTGTCTTCTGTGATTACATCTATTTATCAACTCAGAGGCAGGGAATTAACTTCTAAGCCAAAAGCCCATTCAACTAGAGCACCAGCTACATCTACAGCTTTTCAAGCTAGACTACCAATAGACACTATCTGTGCGGCAGCCACATGGGCCTCTCCTCATACCTTTGTTTCGCATTACAAATTGGACATGGCCTCCAGGGATAGAGCAACATTTGGTTCCACCATTCTTAAGAGTCTGTTCCAATGAGCCACCCAGGATGAAGGTGCTAGGGACACGGTCCCATCCAGCAAGAATGAAGGTGAGATTGACAACTTAACATTGAGAAGTTATGTACCTACCATAACGTTCCATGTTAGTTGTCTTCTCTGTAACTTCTTTCTTATGCCCCCACCATCCCCCTAGCCTGGACAGACCGAGAAGATCTTCCCTTCCTTGAAGGGTTGTTATATTCCCTTGTTCTCCATCTAGGTGTCCTAGGATATATATAGTGTAGATAACGATCTTTGGGGGGTTTTATCCCTCTTCCTCCTTCTTCCAGTTGGAGGATTCTGTTTTATTGGCCTATGCTAGGTTTTTCAGCTTCCAAATGAGATCTGGGGAGTTATCGCCTAGCATCATGGGATATAGGGTTGCCTCGAGCCGGTAAAATAAGCTCTCGAGCTTTAGTAAGTGGCCGAGTCGGAGCCGAGGATCGGCTCCGAACCCATCCAGCAAGAAAGAAGGCGAGAGAAGACAACCAACATGGAACATTATGGTAGGTACATAACTTCTCATTATTTATTTGCAATTAACTATTTTATTAACTATTAACTTTGTAAATGCAATTTTTAAGTTATTATTATTATGGTAGTGGCTTATTAATTATTAATTCTGGTTTAGTGGATGCATTTGTATCCAAATATTTGTTTATAATAATCATTTTTAAATAAATATTTATATGTTTATTCAAATTATGTCATAATTTTTTACTATTAGAATCAGGGTACATTCTTGACACTTTATCACAATTTTTGGAACTAGAACTTTTGATTACAGTAGAACCGCATTAGAGCAGTATATGCATATTCCGCAGATGTCATGGCATTTTATTAATTCTTGTTTATAACTTTTTTAGTGCAACCATGGTCGGCTTTAATAACTACAGTTATATCAGTGAGGGGTTGAATGCTACTTATTTTAGCTGGTTCAGACAGATTAACTTCTGAATATTTAAATGGTAGACTAATGTTTTTTTGTTTGTTTGTTTTTTAACAATCAGCAGAGCAAGATTCCGTATAGCATATAGCACGTGCATGATTTTTGTGACAGTTTAGCCTTTTTAGGTTGTAACTTTTTAATGCACAGTGTTTGAGCTTAACTAGACACATATTGAGTATTATTGGCAGATATACTACATGTTTATATTGGCTCCAGTACTATAACATTTATAAATTTTAAACTGGGTCCTGTTTATATATTTTTTCTAGGGTTTGCAGACCTGAGCAAATATCACTGCTGTGAGCATGAGTGACTGTTTTTTCCACTAGATGTTTCATATATATTTTATAGATTTCTGAGTGTATTTTACTTTAAAATTCTTTAACAGCTTTATTTTTTGAGTTGAATAGACTTGTATATATTCTCAAGTATTTGGTAAATTTTTATTTAGCATTGATTTGTTTTTTGTACTACGTTTTCTTAAATAATATGTATTCTTTTTAAGCCCAAAAAAATTTAGTGTTATATATTGTTATTTAACTTTTTTTTTTCCATAATAAACTTTTATTGAAATATATTTTCCAAAAACATTACAAAAATACAATAAACATCACACACATAATACACTATAACTACTACAAACCATTTATACAATATCTACATGAAATGCTTCCTATATTTAATATATTCCTAAAATCAGTATCATGCTAATATAATATTGAAGACCTTTTCCCATATTTTCGGGTTATTAATATTTTTGTTAGTTTGTTTCAGAAGTAATTTATGTGCTAGTATATGTTTTATAGCCACAAGCTTAAAATTATTCCATGATGTCTTATGTGATTCTAGCCAATTTGTGGCTATATAGAGTTTCATCAGCAAAAAAAATATTCATACAAATAATAGTTTGCGATCTGGAAAGCTCTCTTGGAGGAATGTGTAGAATCATAAATTCCCATGACAGTGTAGAACTTTGATAACCCATCTTTTGCAGTTGTACTTTAAGAGAGTTCCAAAGTTTATATACGCATTTACAACTCCAGAACATATGAAGAAGATCCACTGTTTGATCTGCACAGTATGGACAAATTGGAGAATTCCTAGGGTTAAATTTATGTAATCTAAGATGTGTGTAATATGCATTGTTCCAAATCATCAATTGCGTGTACATCAGTTTTTGAAAAGAAACTGATTTCCTAGTTATATCAATTGCTTTTAATATTTGATTGTCTGTTACTGTTACTTTGTTTACCCAATACTCTGAAAGCAAAATTTTGTCCTGAAATTTTAAATCCTTAATTAATTTGTATGCAGTTGCTATAAATTTAGTGTCTTGTTGGATAGCTTGCCACAATTCAGAGCACTTATCCACAAATCCGGCTGCAGGTTTAAAGTTCCTAAAGTAGCTCAAGGCAAGTTCTTTAACTTGTCTCATTATAACAATGTAACTTCTAGGTAGATTCATTTCCTGTCTAATTTGTAAAGCCGATAAGTCAAGTTTATTAAAAACATCAAATAGAGTCAGATTAAGTATTAATGGAAATTTGCTGAGATCGATCAGCTGATTATTTAGTTTAAAATTAGGATTCCTGTGGAAAGGTTGAAGAACCATCATATATTGCAATAAATCTACGGACTGAAATAAAGTTTGCAAAGATGAGACACAGGTTATTATGTGGTCCATGACCCCATATTTTATCAGACTAATTTTGTCCATAAAGGGCAATGCTTTAGGATTTATTTTCCTATCCAAAATATGCTTATGATTCAAGACCACCCAAGTTGGTATCCATTTTGTATTCGTTACATCATAATTAGCAATTCTTAAAATTTTATTAGCGTTTACAATCAAATAATATGCTTCAAAGTTTGGTAGCTCAAGTCCCCTCTTGTTTTAGGGGTCATTAATTTCTCATAAGATATTCTAGTTCTTTTGGGTTCCAGATAAATTTAGCTAGATCTTTATGCATTTGTTTAAAACTGTTTTTGAAATTGATAATTGGGCAGACCTAAATATGTATAACATTCGTGGTAGTATATTCATTTTCACTATTGATACTTTTGCTAATACCGGTAGTTTTAAATTCTTCCATCTGTCACAATCAGCTATTATGTGTTCCCATACTCGTTTAACATTATTGTTATAAAAGTCCTTATTATCCGTAGAGAAGTTGATACCCAAATATTTAATATTTTCTTTACATGTTAACTTCCCCATCAGGGCCATTAATGAAAAGGTTTTGGGGTTCTTAACGGGAAGATATTCATTTTCTGTAAGTTAATTTTATAATTAGAAACTACCGAAAATTCGTTTGAGCTTTAATATCTTTTCACTGTCCGAAATTGGGGTTGTACAATAAATAATAAGATCATCGGCGAATGCTGACATTAATATTTTATTCCTATAAATTATTGGTGCATTATGATACAAATTTTGCTTGATATATAAAAATAGGGGTTCTAGATATAGGTTAAACAATAAGGGGGACATGGGGCAACCCTGACAAGTACCATTTTTAATCTGTATTCTGTTAGAATAAGTCCTATTGATGTATAGCGTAGTGTATGGATTACTATATAATATTTGTAGTATCTGAATGAATTCTTGGGGCAAGTTAAAATAGGGTAACACATCAAACAAAAAATTTATGTCTACTCTATCAAATGCTTTCTGGGCATCTATTATAAGAGCATAGATATTAAAGTTGTTTTGTTTAGCATACGTCATCATATTATGCAGTGTAAGTGTGTTATCGCTAGTTTGTCTAGTTGCCATAAATCTAGCTTGTTCCTTAGAAATTAGATATATCAAAACCTTCTTTAGTCTCGATGCTATAATTGATGTTAAAATTTTCATATCCACATTCATTAGTGCTATTGGTCTGTAATTATCTGGGTTAAGGGGATCTGAATTGGTTTTATGTATGAAAATTGTTTTTGACGCATTGAGGTGGGGGTCACTAATTTTGTTTTTAGTTATATAATTAAATACATGCGACAATTCTTTTCCCAAACTATCAGCAAACTCTTTGTAAAATTCAGCTGTAATACCATCAGGCCCTGGCGACTTATGTGCTTTCATATGTTGAATTGTATATACTATTTCTTCTTTAGAAATAGGTTTAATCAGGTCACTTTGCAGGCTCTTTTCTAATTATGGAAAGTTATTTTTTTGCAGAAAACTTTTACTCTGGTTATGTAGAGACCTATCAGTTTGCCCCTCATACACCTTAGTATAGATTTTCCCAAAAACATCAACAATATCCTCAGTTTTAGAATATATTGTGTCATTATACTGAATTTCCAAAATATATCCAGTTGTTTTTGATTGATTTATAATCCTTGCCAGTGCTTTTGATGGTATTTGAACATTATTAGCATATTTCACTAAACACCTATGTTCTTGAAGTGTTAATTTATTATTATGAAGCAAAAAGAGATCCCTTTGAAGCTTCAACATTTCATCCTCAGTTTGAGCGTTAAAATTCTGAATCAGCTCATTATCAAGTTGTTTTATTCTTATTTCTAGTTTTTGAATATCACTATTATGAATTTTCTTATAATATGAGGCTTTTTGTATAAGAAATCCTCTAATTTGAGCTTTAGCTGTCACCCATTCAATGTCAGGAGTATGTTTTTGGAGCTTCAAGCTATCTGTAAATTCTTTCAAATATTTTATAATTCCATCTGCTATCTCTTTTTTACTTAAAAGATTTGGGTTGAGTGACCAATTATAACCCCTATGCCTTCTTGTGTCTTTTATATCTTTAGAAAATTTTAACGAAATTTTTGAGTGATCTGATAGATGACGAGTATGTATAACCACCACTGGTTCTAAATTCGTTAGTGCTTTAGATATCAAAAATAATCTATTCTAGCCCACATTTTGTGGCATGGTGAATAGAAGGTGTATTTATTTGCATTATTAATATCTTGTGAATAAGAAAAGGGGTCATATAATTGAAAATCTTCCTTAAAATCATTTAATGCTATCCCGCCCTGCTTATTAAATGCTCTCTGTGGACAAGACCTATCCAACTTTGGATTTTGATAGGTATTCCAGTCCCCACTCACAACAAAATAATAACCATCATATTGTGTTAATATTGGATATAATGATGCTATGAAACTGTGTTGATCATTACATGGGGCATATATATTCAAAAGTAGGATAGGTTTATCAAATGCATTATCCGATAAAATCACATAACACCATCGCCCATTTGGATCCACTTTGGAGTCTAAAATCCTATCTTTGTATTGGGTTTTGATAATTATAGCCACTCCGCACTGTTTGTCTTACCTTCTGATGTCACTAGCTCTCTAATCCAGTTCTTTTTCTAATATCATTCCATTGTTCATTCATCAAATGTGTTTCCTGTAGAAATACAAACAGTGCTTTGTCCTGTAATAATATGTGTAGCAACAGCTTTCTCTTCTTCAAGTTTTGGAGCCCTTTAACATTCCATGAGTTCAACTCCACATTCGCAGGTCTTGGTATCAAATAACAATATAAGAGGGAATTATCAAATTGACATGTATTGACTGTACACTATATCTAATCTGGAAGCATTTCCTACATCCTGTCCCTAACCAGTGCTTACCCACTTTACCCCTGGACCAGGATTTATATAGGTCTTGTATAAGAGAAAATATAAACAAGGTTAAACACACCAACACATTGAAAAACTTCAGGTAATAACATTTAAAACATTTCCTAAACATACAACCTATATATTCTAGCATATCTACATCAAAGTCTAAACTACACATTCCCTACCAAACACCGCTACTTAACTACAGCTTTGGTTTAACTATTAGTTAAACCAATCTCATTTCTAAGGTTATTACTGTATAAAGGAAAGTTTTAGTAGATTGGGTACTTACTTTATCCTACCTTAAGTATCTGTTTTGTTGCAATCATTATGTACATAAACTTTTTACAGAAGAGAGGAGAGAGAAAAAAAAATGCATCCTACATTTTAAATCTGTACCCTACACAGTGCCTGCCACTCACTGCATATAGTAAAAAAAAACAATTTTGGTTCACACCTATAAAAGAAGAAAAAAATAGTAAAAGTACATGTTATTATGTGCTTTAAGTACATACTGTAATGTTATTTAGTTATAAAAAGAACATTAACATATTATTTTCAGTTCTCTTTGTCTTCTCAAGCCAGGAAACCATCAGAAATACTCACGACGGGGACCTCTTTCACAGCAGGACCACAGGCAGTATTACATCAAATCGACACTCTCAGTTGAAATCCAGGCATTTCCTGTTTACCACACAATGGAAATAGACCTTGGAGGCCATAAAAGTCTGGAAACCAGACAGCAGACCCTCAGATTAGCATAAACAAACACTTTTATTGCTTTTTCAGAGGCCTGAACAGTTTAGTGAAGAAACAAAGGATTAGAAAAGCCTTGAGGTAAAATACATGCTGGATCTGACTACAGGAACATGCCAGTCTCAATTGAAGTTCTTTTCAGCCCTCTGATGCAGGTAGAACTTTATAAACTTTCAGAAACACTTCTTTTGCCTGATTTTTATTAGAAACAGAATATTTAGTGCCATCCACCATAAATGTAAGCATATTGGGGTATTTCATCTGGAATTTAATTTGTTTATCAATCAGAAATTTACAGTAAGCAGATAAAGACTGTCTAGCCTGCCTTACTTGTAATGGTAAATCTTGAGCCAGAAATATTTTAACATTTTTCCACATAACATAGCCACCATTTTTTTTTTGCAGTAAACAGTATTTTGCTAACATCTTGAAAGTTCAATATCTTAACATATACAGGTCTAGGCATAGTAGAAGCTTGTACCTCACTCAGCGCTCTGTGTGCCCTTTCTATTACAATCTGTTTCACCCCATCAGCATCATTTAACAGGATTTCAAATATTTGTGTTATGGCTGGTATTAGCTCTGCATACTGGATGTTTTCAGGGATTCCTCTTATATTAATATTATTTCTTCTAGACCTTGCTTCTAAATCAATAAGTTTATTTTGCATGGCTTGTACATCCACATCACATACCTTTGATTTTTTCCCCAGCATGTCAATTTTGTCCTCTATTTCAGAAATTCTGGTCTCAGTTTTGTCCATTCTCTGAAGCAATTGATTGCATAAAACTCTCTGAAGCAATTGATTGCATAAACAATTTTCTGAGATCGATCAGCTGATTATTTAGTTTAAAATTAGGATTCCTGTGGAAAGGTTGAAGAACCATCATATATTGCAATAAATCTACGGACTGAAATAAAGTTTGCAAAGATGAGACACAGGTTATTATGTGGTCCATGACCCCATATTTTATCAGACTAATTTTGTCCATAAAGGGCAATGCTTTAGGATTTATTTTCCTATCCAAAATATGCTTATGATTCAAGACCACCCAAGTTGGTATCCATTTTGTATTCGTTACATCATAATTAGCAATTCTTAAAATTTTATTAGCGTTTACAATCAAATAATATGCTTCAAAGTTTGGTAGCTCAAGTCCCCTCTTGTTTTAGGGGTCATTAATTTCTCATAAGATATTCTAGTTCTTTTTGGGTTCCAGATAAATTTAGCTAGATCTTTATGCATTTGTTTAAAAACTGTTTTTGAAATTGATAATTGGGCAGACCTAAATATGTATAACATTCGTGGTAGTATATTCATTTTCACTATTGATACTTTTGCTAATACCGGTAGTTTTAAATTCTTCCATCTGTCACAATCAGCTATTATGTGTTCCCATACTCGTTTAACATTATTGTTATAAAAGTCCTTATTATCCGTAGAGAAGTTGATACCCAAATATTTAATATTTTCTTTACATGTTAACTTCCCCATCAGGGCCATTAATGAAAAAGGTTTTGGGGTTCTTAACGGGAAGATATTCATTTTCTGTAAGTTCATTTTATAATTAGAAACTACCGAAAATTCGTTTGAGCTTTAATATCTTTTCACTGTCCGAAATTGGGGTTGTACAATAAATAATAAGATCATCAGCGAATGCTGACATTAATATTTTATTCCTATAAATTATTGGTGCATTATGATACAAATTTTGCTTGATATATAAAAATAGGGGTTCTAGATATAGGTTAAACAATAAGGGGGACATGGGGCAACCCTGACGAGTACCATTTTTAATCTGTATTCTGTTAGAATAAGTCCTATTGATGTATAGCGTAGTGTATGGATTACTATATAATATTTGTAGTATCTGAATGAATTCTTGGGGCAAGTTAAAATAGGGTAACACATCAAACAAAAAATTTATGTCTACTCTATCAAATGCTTTCTGGGCATCTATTATAAGAGCATAGATATTAAAGTTGTTTTGTTTAGCATACGTCATCATATTATGCAGTGTAAGTGTGTTATCGCTAGTTTGTCTAGTTGCCATAAATCCAGCTTGTTCCTTAGAAATTAGATATATCAAAACCTTCTTTAGTCTTGATGCTATAATTGATGTTAAAATTTTCATATCCACATTCATTAGTGCTATTGGTCTGTAATTATCTGGGTTAAGGGGATCTGAATTGGTTTTATGTATGAAAATTGTTTTTGACGCATTGAGGTGGGGGTCACTAATTTTGTTTTTAGTTATATAATTAAATACATGAGACAATTCTTTTCCCAAACTATCAGCAAACTCTTTGTAAAATTCAGCTGTAATACCATCAGGTCTCATGACTTATGTGCTTTCATATGTTGAATTGTATATACTATTTCTTCTTTAGAAATAGGTTTAATCAGGTCACTTTGCAGGCTCTTTTCTAATTCTGGAAAGTTAATTTTTTGCAGAAAACTTTTACTCTGATTATGTAGAGACCTATCAGTTTGCCCCTCATACACCTTAGTATAGATTTTCCCAAAAACATCAACAATATCCTAAGTTTTAGAATATATTGTGTCATTATACTGAATTTCCGAAATATATCCAGTTGTTTTTGATTGATTTATAATCCTTGCCAGTGCTTTTGATGGTATTTGAACATTATTAGCATATTTCACTAAACACCTATGTTCTTGAAGTGTTAATTTATTATTATGAAGCAAAAAGAGATCCCTTTGAAGCTTCAACATTTCCTCCTCAGTTTGAGCGTTAAAATTCTGAATCAGCTCATTATCAAGTTGTTTTATTCTTATTTCTAGTTTTTGAATATCACTATTATGAATTTTCTTATAATATGAGGCTTTTTGTATAAGAAATCCTCTAATTTGAGCTTTAGCTGTCGCCCATTCAATGTCAGGAGTATGTTTTTGGAGCTTCAAGCTATCTGTAAATTCTTTCAAATATTTTATAATTCCATCTGCTATCTCTTTTTTACTTAAAAGATTTGGGTTGAGTGACCAATTATAACCCCTATGCCTTCTTGTGTCTTTTAAATCTTTAGAAAATTTTAACAAATTTTGAGTGATCTGATAGATGACAGTATGTATAACCACCACTGGTTCTAAATTAGTTAGTGCTTTAGATATCAAAAGTAATCTATTCTAGCCCACATTTTGTGGCATGGTGAATAGAAGGTGTATTTATTTGCATTATTAATATCTTGTGAATAAGAAAAGGGTCATATAATTGAAAATCTTCCCTTAAAATCATTTAATGCTATCCCGCCTGCTTATTAAATGCTCTCTGTGGACAAGACCTATCCAACTTTGGATTTTGATAGGTATTCCAGTCCCCACCCACAACAAAATAATAACCATCATATTGTGTTAATATTGGATATAATGATGCTATGAAACTGTGTTGATCATTACATGGGGCATATATATTCAAAAGTAGGATAGGTTTATCAAATGCATTATCCGATAAAATCACATAACACCATCGCCCATTTGGATCCACTTTGGAGTCTAAAATCCTATCTTTGTATTGGGTTTTGATAATTATAGCCACTCCCGCACTGTTTGTCTTACCTTCTGATGTCACTAGCTCTCTAATCCAGTTCTTTTCTAATATCATTCCATTGTTCATTCATCAAATGTGTTTCCTGTAGAAATACAAACAGTGCTTTGTCCTGTAATAATATGTGTAGCAACAGCTTTCTCTTCTTCAAGTTCTGGAGCCCTTTAACATTCCATGAGTTCAACTCCCACATTCGCAGGTCTTGGTATCAAATAACAATATAAGAGGGAATTATCAAATTGACATGTATTGACTGTACACTATATCTAATCTGGAAGCATTTCCTACATCCCGTCCCTAACCAGTGCTTACCCACTTTACCCCTGGACCAGGATTTATATAGGTCTTGTATAAGAGAAAATATAAACAAGGTTAAACACACCAACACATTGGAAAACTTCAGGTAATAACATTTAAAACATTTCCTAAACTTACAACCTATATATTCTAGCATATCTACATCAAAGTCTAAACTACACATTCCCTACCAAACACAGCTACTTAACTACAGCTTTGGTTTAACTATTAGTTAAACCAATCTCATTTCTAAGGTTATTACTGTATAAAGGAAAGTTTTAGTAGATTGGGTACTTATTTTATCCTACCTTAAGTATCTGTTTTGTTGCAATCATTATGTACATAAACTTTTTACAGAAGAGAGGAGAGAAAAAAAAATGCATCCTACATTTTAAATCTGTACCCTACACAGTGCCTGCCACTCACTGCATATAGTAAAAAAAACAATTTTGGTTCACACCTATAAAAGAAGAAAAAAATAGTAAAAGTACATGTTATTATGTGCTTTAAGTACATACTGTAATGTTATTTAGTTATAAAAAGAACATTAACATATTATTTTCAGTTCTCTTTGTCTTCTCAAGCCAGGAAACCATCAGAAATACTCACGACGGGGACCTCTTTCACAGCAGGACCACAGGAAGTATTACATCCAAATCGACACTCTCAGTTGAAATCCAGGCATTTCCTGTTTACCACACAATGGAAATAGACCTTGGAGGCCATAAAAGTCTGGAAACCAGAGAGCAGACCCTCAGATTAGCATAAACAAACAGTTTTATTGCTTTTTCAGAGGCCTGAACAGTTTAGTGAAGAAACAAAGGATTAGAAAAGCCTTGAGGTAAAATACATGCTGGATCTGACTACAGGAACATGCCAGTCTCAATTGAAGTTCTTTTCAGCCCTCTAATGCAGGTAGAACTTTAAAAACTTTCAGAAACACTTCTTTTGCCTGATTTTTATTGGAAACAGAATATTTAGTGCCATCCACCATAAATGTAAGCATATTGGGGTATTTCATCTGGAATTTAATTTGTTTATCAATCAGAAATTTACAGTAAGCAGATAAAGACTGTCTAGCCTGCCTTACTTGTAATGGTAAATCTTGAGCCAGAAATATTTTAACATTTTTCCACATAACATAGCCACCATTTTTTTTGCAGTAAACAGTATTTTGCTAACATCTTGAAAGTTCAATATCTTAACATATACAGGTCTAGGCATAGTAGAAGCTTGTACCTCTCTCAGCTCTGTGTGCCCTTTCTATTACAATCTGTTTCACCCCATCAGCATCATTTAACAGGATTTCAAATATTTGTGTTATGGCTGGTATTAGCTCTGCATACTGGATGTTTTCAGGGATTCCTCTTATATTAATATTATTTCTTCTAGACCTTGCTTCTAAATCAATAAGTTTATTTTGCATGGCTTGTACATCCACATCACATACCTTTGATTTTTCTCCAGCATGTCAATTTTGTCCTCTATTTCAGAAATTCTGGTCTCAGTTTTGTCCATTCTCTGAAGCAATTGATTGCATAAAACTCCAAATGTTTGTATTTGTGAGGTCAAGTCCTTTAGAGCTTCCTGTATAGGTAGTAAAGCGTGTTTGATATCCTCCATGTTTAGTGGCTGATCAGTCCTGGATCTAGTTTCTGGTTTCTGTTGTTCCTGCTGTCTAGTAATCCTTTGTTTTTTCGCAGTTCCATCCTTTACTGGCGACTGTAGTTCTGACAACTTTGTCTTAGTAGTAGTTGTTTCCATGGTTCTTCCTTGTTGCAAGATTTTTCTTTCCCCAAGCAGAAAGGCAGAATAAAGAAAGCACACAGTCCTTTGCTTGTTTCTCTCTTCAGAGCAAAGTAATCACTTGTAATCCTGATGGATAAATACTTTTTTTTCCCACTTTCTTAACTGATTTTAGATTAGGTCAGTATAAATGCAACTTTTTATCGTCAATTTGATGTTTAAACCTCCTGATATCCACTCAGATCAGAGATTTTCCTCGGGTTAATTGAAGAGCTGCAGTTTAGCAGTGTTTACAGCATGGCAGCCATCTTTGAATCAATATATTGTTATTTAAAGGAAAACAACGGGATATCAAATCAAATATCTCTACCTGATGTCTCTCTAAAATCCTGTTATGTGATACAGCCTCAAAAAAACATAACCGCAGCTTTAAAAAAAAATCCACTATTCTCTTTTACTGCTTAGGCTTCATACTTTTCCGTACTGTTTGACTTTCAGTTTTAAAACCAAGATGAAAACTGTCTAGTCGTCTCTTAAATAATGATGTCACATCTGCCATAGCTCTTGCTGAAGATCCTGGGAGGTTTCCTCCCCCAAAGTGACGTAAACACTGCCTTATTTGCATGCTGTACAGAATCCCTGTGATCCTCCCACATTGTGATGTCAACACTGCCTTTCCCAGCCCACTGTTAACCTAATAAATGGACTAGGTGCTGTGTGGAACTCCTTTTCTGTGTTAGCAAATCTGGTCGACTCTATTCATGTGAAGCACTTCTTCTTCACCAGCGTTTTGCTACTTCATAAGTAAGGTAAGTCTTATTACTTATTACTTCTTAATAGTGTATCCTAAATGTAATCTGTCCCTGTTTCTATGCCTCCCTAGCCCTTATATTGTGTCCTCCCAAGTTTTAATTGCACATTAGTGGAGTTAATCTTTTTCTGTTTGTAAGGGTGCCACGTGCTTCCCTTTCGCAGCTGCATTTTTAGCTTAGCCTACTTATTTTCGTTTTGATCCAGGGTTTATATTTCCCTGGTTATGTTTAATGCTGGCGTCTTTTGTATTCTTGAGTCGGCCTGTGTTTCTGTGCTTGCTGCCTTTGGGTTTCCTTCTGAAGTAAGTGTATTGCTGCTTGTAGTAATTGTATTACTGTCTAGTGTTTTTAGTTGTTTGCTGGTGTTTTTTAAAAACTATGCTGTATTTATAGCTATATTTGGTTTTCTTTAGTTGATGCCTTGTGCTTCACGATTGTGGTTGCTGGTGTGTTTTTTTAAAAACCTTGCTGTATTTGTAGCTGTATTTGGTTTTCTTTAGTTTGTTGATGCCTCGTACTTCGTGATTGCATGCTGCAGATATTTTGTAATGTTTTCAGCTGTTTGTTTCTGTTGTTGAGCTTCACGTTTCGGTCTTGTCATGTTTTTTATTTTTTTTTTTAATATTAGTAATCCGTTTTATTGGTTATGCTGCTGGGCTTGCTTTGTTTTATTTGTTATGCTACTGTGCTTGCTCCGTTTTAGTGTGTGTGCCATCAAGCCTGCAACTTGCTTGAAACTTTGCCACAGCTGAATAATACCTTTTTTTTTTCCCGTTAGCTGGGTAATGAAATTATTTTAATGTGGACGCTGGAGCCATTAGGCATAAAACTTATTGAGTAATTCTGCAGCCTGTAAACATACTTATGAATAGTCAGCAAGAGAGTGGTAGTAGTCCAGGGGTGGTTTCTGCAGCTATACTTGTTTCATGCAACTAAGCTAAGTGCATTTCTGGGTTCCCATGTAAGATTATTATAGCAGGTAAATATACAGTGATGTAGGCAATATAGAGGTTCGACATTTTGTCCATCAGTATGTGTCCATAGTTTAGAAGTAGCCTCAGACACTTCACAATGCTCAGTTACACATAGAGCAGGTTCTTGTAAGATTAATGTCACGGTTGCTATCATATTCTTTGAGCCTGCGTGTTGTTTTGTTTTAAATTAATGAAAACGTAAGGGAAATAAGAGAGAAATAGAAGATAGATGGGAAAGGAAATGAGGAATTTTGCTGCTTGTACAAGCACAGCAGCTTAGTCATTGTAAAGCTGCTAAGCAGCATGCCTTGAGTGAGAGTTGCTGCCAATTCCTATTGAAATAATGGAATCAGCATGGCATATTTTTTTGACTTTGTTATAAAGTTTGGTAGACAAAATACTATTTCTTTAGTCTGCAAAGTGATATTCTGCCTGTTAATATAACATTTTGTGAGTGAGTATAGCACACAAGCCACTGAGAAGCAAAGTCTGATAAAATCTCTAAGGCTGGTAAGCTTTTCTGATCTCAGTTTTCTGGTAGTGAAGTACATGACTTGCAACCATTTTTTTTGTGGCCAGGGATAGCACTATCATGGTAGGGGCTCTGAGTGAGAAGAAATAAAACAGGAGGAGGAACTTGCTAAAAAATACAGGTAACATATGTAGTGCCTTCAGCTGAAGGCCTTCTAATGTCCATAGGATACAGCAAGGGGCAAGTGTGTGTGTGTGTGTGTGTGTGTGTGTGTGTGTGTGTGTGTGTGTGTGTGTGTGTGTGAATGCAAGCAAGCGGCAAGTGTGTGTGCGTGTGTGTGTGTATGTGACCTAAAAGCAAGGGGCAAGTGTGTGTGTGACCGCAAGCTAGGGGGCAATTGTGTGTGTGACACCGCAAGCAAGGGGCAATTGTGTGTTTGACCGCAAGCAAGGGGCAATTGTGTGTGTGTGTTTGACCGCAAGCAAGGGGCAATTGTGTGTGTGTGAGACTGAAAGCAAGGGGGCAATTGTGTGTGTGTGAGACTGCAAGCAAGGGGCAATTGTGTGTGTGTGAGACTGCAAGCAAGGGGCAATTGTGTGTGTGTGAGACTGCAAGCAAGGCGGCAATTGTGTGTGTGTGAGACTGCAAGCAAGGGGGCAATTGTGTGCATGTGAGACTGCAAGCAAGGGGCAAGTGTGTGTGTGAGACTGCAAGCAAGGAGGCAATTGTGTGCATGTGAGACTGCAAGCAAGGGGTAAGTGTATGTGTGTGGGAGACTGCAAGCAAGGGGGCAAGTGTGTGTGTGAGACTGCAAGCAAGGGGCAAGTGTGTGAGACTGCAATCAAGGGGGCAAATGTGTGTGAGACTGCAAGCAAGGGCCAAGTGTGTGTGTGTGTGTGTGTGTGTGTGTGACTGCAAACAAGGGGGAAATTTTGCCTCTTTCAAGATTTCTTGTGCTGTGAAGTTCATAGATACAACTGATTGAGTAGATTTTACAGGGAGCTGAGAGATGCAGGGCTGCAACAATTATCAGTGCTGCTTATGTCTGCTTGCTTTGCTAATATCACAACAGGTTGTTTGCTTTTGATGCAGAAGGCTGTGGTTTCTACTCACATAGATGCATTTGTGAAACTGTACTGCATTGCAAATGGGGTGGATGATGCACTCCTTTCCGGTGAAGAAGATTGTCATCCATTCCCTACTGCAGTATTACCAGCTTATTGTTCTTGTATAAGATAAGTAAATTATTCAAAAAGGGCAACTATGACATTATTTGTTGATGACATGACATCTAATTTTTGGCTAGCAGCAACTGCTTCATTAGTTACAGATCGCTTTAATGTGGAATTATTTACAGGACGTTTACTGCTTCAGAAATTGTGCGTATGTACTGATACTGGTGGACTGTAGAAGTCTGACTATACTTGTGATGGAAATATTCAGAATTGGGCAGTATTGTCATTATTGGTGCATACATTTTGTTGCACTGTTTTCAGGAAAAATGTTTGAAACAGTAAATATAAAACACCCACTAAATCTGGACTGCATTGTACAAGGAATATAATTATATACAATCAGGAAGGTGTATTCAACAACATGTGCATTTCTCGTGTGCAAAGGGTCTGAGAATTTTAAAATATCACTAACTGAAAGTGAAACTTAGACTGCCACTGGCTACATGTGTTATCTTTGAATGTCTGTTTCAGTGCTGTTGCAATGTCCAGATTCTGACTGCAAGCAAGGTCGAAGTGTGTGTGTGTGTGTGTGTGTGTGTGTCCGCAAGGGGGCAAGTGTGTGTGTGTGTGTGTCCGCAAGGGGGCAAGTGTGTGCGTGTGTGTGTGACTGCAAGCAAGGGGGCAATAGTGTGCATGTGTGTGTGACTGCAAGCAAGGGGGCAATAGTGTGTGTGTGGGGGACTGCAAGCAATGGGGCAAGAGTGCGTATGTGACTACAAGCAAGGGGGCAAGAGTGCGTGTGTGTGACTGCAAGCAAGGGGGCAAGAGTGTGTGTGTGTGACTGCAAGCAAAGGGGTAAGTGTGTGTGTGTGTGTGTGTGTGTGTGTGTGTGTGTGTGACTGCAAGCAAGGGGGCAAGAGTGTGTGTGACTGCAAGCAAGGCTTCTTATTTTTGGATTGTTAGTCTCAATTTTTGTGGTTTTCAGTCAAACTCTTTCGGAATAAAGTCACTAAATGAGACACTGAGTTTCTGCCTTCATAACCTTCAGAAAAATGCATGCTAAAGCAAGACCTATTATTCAATCAGCTCTCTCAGTTTATACAAGATCAATTTTTTGTATTGTTTTGATGTCCCCCACAAATATTTTGCCTTGTCCAGATTTCCTGCATTAACAGGTTGCTAGGTACATGCAAATAAATTGCTTTTTTAGAATTAGGCATATCCCAACCTCTCAACTGTCCCTGAACTTGGCTCAAAATGTTGCTCTTCCCCTAATAATCCCTCCCCAGAAATTGCTATTTTGGAAGAAAACATGGAGGGTTTACCATTAACTGTAATAATCCAGTTAGGGATAACTTTCATTTCATAAATGCATGTTTTTTTTATTTTGTCAGATGCTCAAGTTAGTAGTACTAATATTAAAAGGAGCCCCTTCTTTGACAGGTTACCAGCTGTATTGTGTGGCTATTATCTTTTTGAATCAAATTTTTTTTTTTTTTTTTTTGGGACAATTGCTGCCAAATCATTAGAGACTGAAGAATGAAATCAATGACAGACATTTAAGTTTCAGATTTCATACCCTTTTGAAAATTCATACTAATGCAAGACCTACTATTTCATAATCTTTCCTAATTTGATAGGAGCAATAATCCTACTTTTATTTATTTATTTATTTTATTAATTTATTTATATTTGTTGACCGGGAGTGTCAGACTGGACGTAGGTCTATTTTCAGCGTAGGCCTGGGGAGAAAAGCTCTACAGTAAAATTGGCAGTAGTTACATTGAATTATAATGATTAACAATTTAACATAGCACTTACTTACAACATATTTACAGATGAAGAACATAGTACATCAACAGACAAATAGAATCTTTATCTGTGAAGTACATAACAGACATTAACAAATGTTACAATGAGAAGTTCCTGCTGTATAATAAGTACTAGGCTTATGAGCATCTGAGCTTGCTATAATCAAGGTAGTTAGTGGAGTGGAAAGAAAGGTAGTGGTTGGATGGGGTGGATGATATTAGACTGGGAGTTGCAAGGGCATAGCCAGCATGTTTTTAGTTGCGCTTTTAATAAAGTTTTGAAGTGGGTGCATGATGGTACGGCGGTAATTGTGGGTAGGAGTGAGTTCCATAATTTGGCTATGGCGCAAGAGAATAGTGCTTCACCAGCAGAGTTATTGGCTTTAGTGATCTGCAAGTGATTTTTGTTGCTGGATCTTAGTGGTCTGGTGGTGCAATTAGGGTTGGAGTAGATTCTGGAGGGATGGGACATTTAGTGGATGGTTTACTAGTTTGTGGGCGAGTGAGAGTTGATACCACTGAAGCAGGTGAGGGAGTTCAAGCCAGCCCAGTTCAGCAAGTGAGAGACAGTGGTGACTACGGTAGGATGCCCCTGTGGCGAATTTGGCGATTTTTGTTGTAGCAGGTCTCTAGCTTGTTTAGACCACATTGCCTTAGGTTGGTATATATTGGAGGGGCATAAAGTAGGGTGGAGATAAGGTGGGAATTTGCTATTGAAATCTTTGCTGCTTTGGTGAGAAATAGCTCTTTTCTGTATAATGCTCCTAGTTTTTTGTGGACTTTTTTTATGGTCATGGGTATGTGAATGTCAAATATTAGTTTATTTTCTGTTTCCACTCCTAGCAATTTGGTGTGTTCAGTTGGGTATATAATGGTGTTGTCTTTTGCTGTGATGTTAAAGTGAGAGTTGTTTTGAGTATGTTTGGTGGGTTGGAAGATGAGTAGTTTAGTTCTGTTTGGGATGAGTATTAATTGGGCATCGAATAACCATGTTTCAACAGAGGAAAAGGCTTCCTGTGTGACTTTTTTGCAGTTTCGGTAGGGACTGGGCTAAGCAGATGATGGTTGAGTCATCTGCATATTGTATGAGTGTGCCATATTTGGTGGCAGAGGTTAGATTATTGGTGTAAACAGAGAAGAGTAGGGGTCCAAGGATGGATCCTTGGGGAACCCCTATGGAGACAGGTAGTTGGGGAGATGTCATTCTGCCATACAACGGATTGTTGGCGGTCAGACAGGTAAATCTGAAACCAGTTGGTGACTGATTGTGAGAAGGATAGGTTATTGAGGACAGAGATAAGTAGGACCATGTCAATTGCTTTAGATAGGTCTAGGAAAGTAGCAGAGGAGAGATATCCATTGTTTTTATGCTGAAGGACAGTGTTAGTAAAGGAGAGTAAGGCAGTGGTGGTGCTATGGTTTGGTTAGAAACCATGCTGAGTACTGGAAAGGAGGTTGTTAGTAAGGAGGTAGTCTGAGACCGGAGAGTGTATGCATCTCTCTAGTATTTTGGAGAGTGGAGAGAGAATAGCTACAGGGCAGTAATTGGTTGGGGTGGATGTCTCCACTTAGGGCTAGTTTTGATATGCATGAGATTATTAGTTTTCTCAGTTTTTGAATGTGTTTGTTTATAAGGGAAACTTTATGATTGTGCTCTGTGGGTACTAGGTATGGTGGGAGGGTTACTATGTTAAGTTGTAGGGCTGCTTTATGTTTGAGTAATATAGTTGGTGGAATATGTGGGGGGTGCATAGGGATGGTTCTGAGCTGGTGGGAGGGGAAGTTGAGTGTGGGTGAGACATGAGTGGTGGTGTGAGTAGTAGTACAGTGGTAGTGGTTGAGTGGGGAATGATGGAGCTTTAGTAGGATGTAAGATATGCAAGGAGAGTGCATGCAGTGAGCATAGGTAAGGTATGCTGGTACATGTTAGTTGAGGAGGTGTGATAGTAGTGGGAAGATGGAGGAGGTAGTCTTGGGTTAGCTGTGGTTGGCTATTGGAAAGATGGGAGGGGTTTTGAGTCCAATAAAGGTGGGACCACCTGGGGGGGAGGGAATAGGGGGCAGGGTGGGGAGCAAAGCGGGTAGAGACCCTGTTAGTTGCTCGTATGAGGGGGCTGGAAACAATTACAAAGCAAAGGCAAGTATGTGTTAAGAAACAATCACAATTGACCAAGGACTGCTCTGAAACTAAGTCATTTCTTAATTTCTCAGGTGGAAAAACAGGATAACCTTGTATCAGTAGGCTACTGTGGTCATAGTTTAAATTTACAAACACACAGTATTGATGAGTTATGGCGGATACTATTTGCTAACAGAAGGGAATAAGAGAAAGTGGAATGTGTGTGTGTGTGTGTGTGTGTGTGTGTGTGTGTGTGTGTGTGTGTGTGTGTGTGTGTGTGGTGGGGGGCTGCTTACAAGCCAAAGCAGAGTGCTCTCCAGGGGAAAATTAATATTGGCTCAAACAGGTAGACACATACTCAAAGTTAACTGTAGCTGTTTACAGACAGTTCAAACCCGGACTGCGCTTTTCCGTTTGTGCCTTTGTCCCACTTCTATGTATGGCTTTGTCCTAATTTCTTGCGCTGAGGTTCATAGGTATTTCAGGATCAATTTATCCTTGCTTTTGAACCAGATTTCTCTGCTTGGTTAGTACACTGCTATAAAATGTAAAAATAAAATCTAAATCATTGTAGAAGTAAAGCAGTGTGTGTGTCTGCGTGTGTATGCACTACCATAATTTTTTAAATATTGACTCAAAAAAGCATGTGGGTGCTGTCATGCAAGTCTAAAATATTTCAAGTTTATAGTGCATCATTTGTTAGCTATTTAAACAGGAAGGGAAAATAAGTGGCAGATTGCTTTGCAAAGCAGGGATTATTGCCAGTGCTATGTAGCTTGGTTTTAAATTTGACAGGAGTAGTGCAACAAAAAGTCTCCCACTGTAAGGAGGAAAAGGCTGACAAGCAAACAGTACATTACTCTGGTCACCTGCTGTGACGAGCTGTCAATCACATGCAGATAATGGGTCAAATTACCCTTGGCTCTTTGACAGCTAGGGAAGGTAGGTGTGAAGTGGGAGGAGATTCCTTGAAGAGCTAGATTTCAGCCTTCACAAAAGAAAGCAATTTAGCATTTCTAAGATGAAAGAGCTAGAAAATGCACCTTTCAGTTCTGTTCTGTAGCATTTGCACTGCTTGTGTTTTAAGTGGTCATTGAAAAGGATAACATTTTAACCAAAAGTAGGGGATTTTAAGACTGCAGTGAATGCCTGTTAAGTCAATGAAGTGACAGCAGCTTAAGGCAAAACGTGGCAGATCTGATGCAATTTTTTGGAGACAAATAATGCATTCTGGGATACTTAGAGGCAGAGTGAACAGTCTGAATTTTTTCAATATGCCAGACCCCATGTGGTCAGAGTCAGAAATTGCATCTAAAAATATCTAAAAAGCTCAAAATAGTCTCAGAGTGCTATTAAAATGTAAGAAACATCAAACCATGATGAAATTAATATGTTTTTTGAGTCTGAGGGCACGGTTGTCCTTTAACTTTTAATTTTTAGTTGCTTTTCCCACTTGACACACAAACCTGAAGAAGTTCTAATAGACAAAAGTGATCTATGTTAAAAATAATAAAAATGTTTCTGAATGTTGGTAGAAAAGATTTCTAAGGAATTTTGGAGACTTATGTTAACTTTTTCTTTTTTTATACTACAATGAAATGCTTTCAGGAAGTTTTAACAATTATTAAGGTATAATTTTTAGTTTAACTTTTAGTTTAATTTAGTTTAGTTTAGTCTGGTTTAGTTTAGTTTAGTTTAACATATCCTGGAATCACATACATTGAAGTAAGGCAGCACTGTCAAATATCACACTGGTGTATGGGGGAAGCTAGTACACATATTAATTGTCTTTTCAACAGAACTACTCTAGTAAACCACTCCCATGATTTTAATCAGGTTTTAAACAGGTATATGAATGAAAAGGTGAATTTCTACACTTCAGTGTGTTTTTCAACTACTATTTGAATCCCTTGTTTGTGTGTTTCTAATAATGAATATTTGACTTGAACTGGCCTGTGCTTCCCTACTTTCATTAATGGATTTAAACTTTGGAAAGTTTTTAAATAAAGTATTTCTACCACCTTTTATTAGGTGGGATATTCACAGAATGGTTTTTATTAGGTGCCTGAACTCTAGGGAATCTTAGATCTTCCACACACAGACGTTTCCTCATTATTTGTTTTAACAGACTGTCTCAAGACTGTAATGTAATTTTAAAACGTGCACTCATTTTTTTTCCTGTCAGTTAAAGTAGTGTATAGTAATTAAAAACATTTTCCTGTGAAGAAATTATGTTTATTTTTTTCTTTTGTGAGACTGGCATAGTGTTTCATAGTGCTTTTTACTGTGTTTTTTTCTGTCAAAAAAGTAACTTTTGTGGACTAGTACTGTTTACTGACAATTGCTGCTTGTCTTGCCTGGGGAAGGGGCACCACTTTTGGATCTGACCATTGGACAGACTACTAGTCCCACACTTTGTCCTTCTTCTAGACATAAAAAGAAAAAACTTGCAAACAGCCTTTGCTGCAACAGCAGGCTAGCAGTTTGCCTCAGCTGCAGGTGGGTGACTCTGCTGTGGCTATTTATTGTACCTCAGACCAGTCATCTTTTACCTCAGATCCCCCTAGTGTAGCACCTACAGCCACTATAGACTGGGGGTTATCCATATCCTCTCTAGATGTTGGTGTCCCCTCAGTGGCAAGAGACACTCTTGTAAGTCCTGGGAGAGGGAACAGACACAGTTGGCCCCATTTTTCCTGTCAAAAAGAAACGGAAAGCCAAGCATGTATATAATCCTCCTCAAATTTCTTTGGGTAGGTTAGTTTATTGGGGTCTATATTACATATCCGAACGCTTAAACGTTTGAATCACTAAAGATTGACCTTTAGCGATTGAACATTTAAATTTTCGAATATGAATAAAAATTAAAAAAAAAAAAACTAAAGGGTGTAAGCAGGGGGGCAAGCCCCCTTGCACCCCCACACCCCCTGCAACTTAAATATACCAACTCCAAGATCACGCTACAGTGTAGGGAATGGGAAATTTCCCATTTCCGCACTGTAGTGCACTGAAGTGCGATCTCGGAGTTGGTATATTTATGTAGCGGGGGGGTGCAGGGGGGGCTTGCCCCCTGCTTAAACCCTTTCCTTTTTCTTTTGTTTTTTTGTTTTATTTTATTACATATTCCAACATTTGAATGTTCAATCACTAAAGGTCGATCTTTAGCGATTCGAACATTTAAGCATTTCGATATGTAATATAGACCCGTTTATTGGGTGTAGCTCAGGGTTTAATTCAGGGTATTAATCCTTCTTATAAAGTTGTTTCTTGTAAAAGAAAGAGATTCCTGTTTTCCTGTAAATATTCAAGATTCTGAATCTAAAGAGAAAGATGCAGTGATGGATACAGATTCCTCAGATTTCTGATTTAGACTCAGAGGAGAGCTTTCTGATTCTTCCTGTGGGTTTTTCACTTTCTCTAAGACAATTGTTAGAATATGCCAGTGTTTTCATTGGAAGAACACTGTTTCTCAGTCCATCTGAAAATACTAGTTGTTGCAGAAGGATTTTCCAGAATCTACACCCATTATTTCTGTTCTGTCTGCTTTAGAGGATGCGTGTGTTTCTGCCTGCAGTTCTTCCTGATAGAAATCTGAAGAAGGGGAGGCACTGACCTCGCCGAAAGCTCTAATTAAATTGGATTTTTAATCTTGTTTGGATTAATTTCAGTTCATTTCTCGCTGTTTGGAGTTTAACAGTTCTTTCTGATAGTCAACCAGCTACTACCCAATAAAAGTGGATAGGATGTATAAAGTTTCTCAGCCTTTTAAAGTTTTATACACTATTCCCAAATCTGACCAAGCAGCTGTAGCTTTAGTTGATTCCATTGCTGCTAAGAACTTAGTGAATTCTAGTCATAGACTTTCTGATAAGGATTAGAATTCCACCCACTGCCATCTGTAACCCTGCTGAATGATTTATACTTCAGCAACTGTGATTTTAAGATTTTTGACTTGTCAGGCTCATACGTTAAAGTTTGGTCTGTCAGTTTGTGAAATGAGGAATGTTTTATCTGCAGTTTCTACTTGTGAGGAAAATTCTGCTTTAAATAGCTTAGTTTATTGTATTGCACAGATCACTACTCATTGTCTGCAGTTTGTTTATGACTCAGTTGATAATTCTTCCAGGGCTATGGTCACTGGTGCTGTTTTAAGGAGGTTTGCCTGGCTGCATACTCAGCAGATGATAAAAACTGTATTTTAAATTCTTCCTTGGATAGAGATTGTTTGGTCCCTCTGCTGTGCAGGTGATCAAAAAGTGTGATAAAAGGGGCATGCTGATCCAGGGAAATCCCTAAGACTTTTTAGCCCTTCTTTTTCCAGATTGTCCAAGGGATTTTTTATATCCTCATCCAGTTTTGACAAAGAACAGAAAAATAATTCTCAGCAGAATTGAGGTAAACAGAATTTAAGAAGAAATGGCAAGGGGTTTCAAAAAGAAGTCTCAAACCTCCTAAAACCAAGGACAGTACAACAAGTCTGAATGATTTTTCATGAGACCTTGTGACCCCTCTCCCACCCTTCCCCTTTTTCCTTCCAGAAATTCTGAATCTTCATTTTTCTAACTGGTAACAGATTATTTCAAACAAATGGGTTCCAAAAACCATTCATCAGAATTACAGATGGCAGTGGGTAGAAATTCCTCTTTTCCAGTGGGTCACTCCTCATCCTGCAGATCAGATCTTTTGTTTTCATCTGTTCTTCACCACATGCTGTCTCCCACGATTTCAATTTGTTCTATGTATTTTGTGACTACTATTTTCTAAAGATCCCACTTCCAGTTCTTTTATCTCTGTTACAATATCCACTACTTCAATTACAGTTGGTTCAGACTTTGATTTCCATGTTTTAAAACTTGCTTATTTGGCAGCCACCATAATTAAAATGAACTAGGCCTTACTATGTCTAGGCAATTCAGATTCTGTGTCCCAGTTCAAAATAATAATTTCCTTAGTATAACAGCCACACACTCCCAAAGCATATGTTTCCAGTTACCTCTTTCTTCCCCATCACAACTCCACCATTAGCCATGTACTTGAGAAATTCTCTGAAGTCTGCTTGGGGTATAAAAATACTTGTGCAAACACAATCAATCAAAAATCCTAAATCTTTTAGATTTTGCTCCATATTTGGGAGCCATACTTATGTCTTCACATTAGCAGTGCCACAGTGGCACAGCAGATAGCATCATCACCTTACAGCTAGAGTTTCCCCTGTTTGATTCTCGGCTGGGGTACCTGCTGTGTGGAGTCTGCATGTCCTTCCTCTGTTCATGTGGGTTTCCTTTGGGTCCCTCAGTTTTCTCCCACATTCCAAAGACATGCTGTAGATAGTTTGGCCACTCTAAATTCGCCATAGGTGCAAGTGTGCATGCGAGTGTGTGGTGTTGCTGAACTACAGCAGCAAGGCTAACCACCCCCTGGTGTAACTCTTTGCTCTAGATGATTGTCACTGTTGAAGTGACACCCTGACCCCTTGTATAAAAATGGGAAAAAGGGGTTGTGGATGGATGGATACTTATGTCTTTGCGTTGTTTTTTTTTTTTTTTTTTGTGAGTTGCTTGTCAGTATCTATTCCCAATCTTTTCTAATCTCCATTGATTGTACTTATCATGTAATTAATATTTTATATGCTCTACTAATTAACCCTTTTATAACAACAGTTTCTTAAGGATCCATCCATCCATCTGCTAGCATTATGTATAAGAACCTTAACTACTCTGTAGCTCCAAATTATCCCTTCAGATCAGGTAATCTTAAACCACGTTGTTGTATTGGAAGGATCAACTTATCCCACCTGACTCTTGCTCTCCTCCCCTCGCAGATAAAATGCTTCAACTCTTTATTAGTTACAATCCACAACTTCTCTTCTGGTTGATAAAAATATACCTGAGCTGTGTATAAAACAAAAGGGTTTAAAAACATTTTTACTGCTTCTATCTTGCTATCCTTATCCATAAACAAGAAATTCCAATTTGTCAGTTTTTGTATTTTTTTTAGTCTCCACACATCCTTAGCTGCCATAACATAATCCATTTTAACCCATAATCCTAAATCCTTCATTTTATCATGGCCCCATAAGTATAGGTATTGCTGAGTCATTTCATGTATGAGTATAAAATTACCAGATCTAGCCTTTGATCTGATGTTGTTACTCTTCATTCCCTTCATCACTGATGGGGTGCCGGGCTTATATCAAGCTCGCTCCAGCCAAAACTTCTCGAGCTAAGCATTTACCCGTAGTACCCTTCTCCCTGTTACCCCAGATCTCATTTGCCGCATTGCCGTAAAGCTACGTTCAAGCCAACTCACAAGCTAAGTCCAACTTTTTTGACTTTTGACTGTTTGAATTTTATTAAGTGTACTAGTCTCTTTCTCTCTACTTTTCCATTTTCTTAGTTACCATGATCTATCAATAACCCTTTTACCCATTACCTTTTGGTAGTCTTGGTACGATTGGTGGTACAGCCTTTTTCCCTACCCTTTGGGGTATTTCTTAAATAACATCGCTGGTATTACTTTCTTTCTTCCTTTCTTTTTATTTAAAAAAAAAAAACAAAACTCCTTTTTCTTAAAACCTGCAAGTGTCTGGGTATATCATTATGTCTGAAAAGAAAGTTACATCTGGGTTTAAGCAGTGTCATACTTGTAATAGGAAAATGCCTAATAGTGACTCGCATGACAATTGTGTGTATTGTTTGGGGGTGCCCCATCTCTCGGTGCAGCCCCCGTGTTCTATTTGTAAAGGATTCAGTCAGTGTACTTTGAATGAGCGTAAAAACAAGTTGATTCTGAAGGGCCTCATAAAAACGCCCTTTTCAGAGGCTCTTTCTGCAATGGAGGTCCCCCCCCCCAGAAAAGAAAGGAAAAGACCATACTCTGTACCCTGTTCACCCACCGGTGATCTGGGCAAGCCTGCCAAATCAAAAATACCTAAGATGTCTCTGGAATCTAAGTCCATCTCTACAGCTCTGACATCAATTCCATCAACTGCTGTGTCACCTTCGCACCTGTTTCAGCACCAACATTGTCCATGGCACTGACATTAGATGCTTTGAAAATTGCTTCACCCTCTTCGACACTGAGTGCCACCTCAGCACCAAACATACCTTCGGTACCTATTACTTCAACTCCAATTGTGACATCCTTGCCCATTTCGGTATCAAGTGCCCTTTCAACACCAAGTCCATCTACGGTACCTATTACCCCTATATTAACCCCACTGCTCCCTGTCTCCAAACTAGAGACAGTGTCACTATTGGACTCCGGCACACGGACCTGATACTCCCCATCAGTGGGCCCTTTCTAGGACAGATATATGCCCCCTTCCTAGAACGACTAGACTCCCCATGGAGGGGTATCCACTAGATCCACCAGGAGCCTTTCAGTACTTGATGTGGTGTGCATTGTGGATCAGCTGCTGACAGCCAGGGGGATCCCCACTCCGTCTAAGACCCATGCACTTGCCGGACCTGGGACTGTCTCTCCAAGGACTCCATCATACTCTCTTCCTTTGACCTTGCAGATTTCAAAGTCTCTAGCTTCAATGTCCTTTTTGGAACCCTCTGTTTTGGTCCCAGTAGTAAACCTCACTATGGCCTTGGAACCATCCCTTTGGTCTTTGGTATCTTTGGAACCAAACCTTCCTCAAGTTCAGGATTGGGTTGTGGGCTCTTCATTACCATGTATGGTTCCAAGCATATCTACGGTGCCAGGTGTTCTGTCGGCATTGATCCTTCTTGAGGCTCCTTCCTCGGAGCCTGGTTCGGCGGAGCGGGGTGTGACCTCAGTTCCGAGGTAGTCCTTTTCGCTTCCAGGCTCCCATCCCTCTTTGGGCATACCTGTCTTCCAGGTAATGGAGAGGGCACTTGCTTCAGGAAGCATTCCTCTGGAGTCAGAACCCCCTTCCCCTAGAGCTGCAGCTGACACAACCCACTTCCCCAGGACATCGGGCATGAGAGTCTCAGAAACCCTGTTACAGATCATCCCTTCTTCCGAGTCCTCCTCAGAAGCCCCCACTGAGGAGCCACCATGGAAGAAGTCATGCAAGAGGAAGCATGTAGACTCTCCTGAGGAATCTCTGACTGAGGATACAGATTACGACGAAGGGGAAAGATCCCCACGGTTACTTCCTGATGATGTCTCCTTCAGAGACGTCCTTGAAATGCTGAAATGGAGGGGTGACTGGAAGTCCACCAACCCTTCCTCCAAGGAGTCTGTCTTTTTGCAGGATTTCCATGCCCCACCATCTACATCTTGGGTGACCCAGCCTGCAGATGAGTTAGTTCAGCTCATGGTGCAGTGCACTTGGAAGAATCCTAATTCTGTGGAGCCAATCTCTAGGAGACCAGACAAAATCCTATCCCCTCCAGAGGAGAGCCCACATTGGTCTAAGGGTTTACCAGTTGATGCTATGGTGGTGGCAGCAGCCACTAAAAAGAAACTCACTAAAGAGAGTCAGACTGTTCACCCACCCAACAGAGAGTCCCAGGCAGTGGACAGATTAGAAAAGTAAGTCTTTGCTTCTTTGACCTTTACTATGGAGTCGTTGAACTATTTGGCATATTTTACTAGACTTCAAAGAGACGTAATCTCCGAACTCTCTGGAACTTTCTCAGGACTGGTGTCTGATGAGGTAAGTGACAAAGTTGCTTCACAGCTCGCAACCCTGGAATCCATCTCTAACTTGTCCATGAGGTTAATATCACATGCAACTGAAGGGGCGGCCAGAACTGTGGTGTTCAGTCATAGTGATGAGACGGCATGCCTGGATGTGCCTTTTCTTCCAGAAGATGCCCCTACCGAAGCAGTGGGGGCCCGCATAACCAGAGACCCAGAGATTCTTTCTCTGGACAGTCCTATCAGTGCTCCTGAAGAATGGCCCAATTGCTTTCCTCTGGAAGCAGTTGGGGGATGTTTATCTCTGCACCACACTGCCTGGCAATCTGTAACTTTTGACTATTGGGTGCAGAAGATTATAACCAGAGGCTGCACTATTCCCCTCAACGTTCTCCCAAAACCTCCTACACGACATTCCGACATTCCACCCACTCAAAGGGAACAAGCAGCTATAGAAATAAAAAAGCTGTGTCAAAAAAGAGTCATCCAAGCAGTCCCACCAGACCAATGCGGATCCGGATTCTACTCAAGGTTCTTTTTGGTGCCAGGGGACTGGAGACCAGTTCTGGATCTCAGCAATTTAAACAAATCTGTCAACCAAATTAAATTCCAGATGGTCATGGTTCAGTCCATTCTCCAGGATGCGTGTTACCACATCAAAATGGACAAACACTCCTGGAGACTACTTCACTTCCGGCTAGGAGCCAATCACAACCAATTTTGCACTGTGCCATTCGGACTCCCTACAGCCTCCAGAGTGTTCACCAAGTGCATGGCAGTAGTCACAGCTCACAAGAGGCTACAAGGATTCTGGGTGTTTCCATATTTGGACGATTGGCTCCTTACACTCTTTCCCTAGCCAGACTTTTGGGAATAACGATAAATTGGGAGAAGCCCTGTCTTACTCTGACCCAGTCCATAGAGTTCATAGGAGCAGTTTTCAACACCCGCTTATGTTTAGTATCTCTCCCACATCACAGATTACAAAGACCGAGACTGCAGCTCCGGCTGATACTTTGCCAAAACAAAGCCTCAGCACAGGAAGTCCTTCAACTCCTAGGATCTATGGCATCTGCTATATCAGTAGTGCCTCTCACAAAACTTCACAAGAGAATACTTCAATGCTTTCTGTTATCTCAGTGGTTCCCAAATCACCATCCCCTATGTTTTCAGGTACTAATAACCAATTGTTGCAAGCAGGACCTGATTTGATGGATGAGGCCAAAGACAGAACTTTGGAGCAGCCCTTTCCACCCCTCACAACCCACAGCCAGTGTGACCACAGATGCTTCCCTGATAGGGTGGGGTGGGGGATTTTCAGGGTATGACAGTCCAAGGCACATGGTCCACAATAGAGGCTAACTTGCGTATCAATGTTCTAGAACTGAGGGCAGTGCTTTTAGTATTGCAAGCATTCCAATCTGTTCTTCCTTCTGTGAAGATTGCAGTTCAACCAGGCAACATGTCGGTAGTCTGGTATATCAGCAAACAAGGAGGAACTAAGTCTTACCCCTTATGTCAAGAGGCCATGAGAATTTGATAGTGGGCGATACCTTCCAACCACTTTCTGATAGCAATACATATCCCAGGGGATTCCAACATGATTGCAGACAAGCTGAGCAGATGTATTCTCCTGCCTCACGAGTGGTCCTTCAACCCCAGCATGGCAGCAAAATTTCAGTCACTGGGTCCAGCCTTGCTGCGACCTATTTGCCTCTCCATCAAACCACAAATGCAGCAGCTACTTTGCCCTATTTCCCCTGCAGGTCCCCAAGGGACACTCTGATCCACGATTGGCCCACGGTACTTCTGTGCACCTATTCCCCCATTTCTATGATTCCCCAATTTCTAAAGAAAGCACTTTGATTGAAAAGCAAAGTGATCCTCATAGCCCCTTATTGGCCTCGACAAGTATGGTTCCCCTTTCCCCGGCTTCACCTATTATGCCGACCGTGGATTCTGGATCCATCTCCAGACCTGATCTCTCACCCCCCAAGTGTTGAGTCATCCGAACCTGACCAGTCTCAAGCTGTCAGCTTGGTTTCTCTACTTCCACTAATCGCCAGGCAGGATAACCTGTCCTCTCCAGTACGTGATATTGTTCTGGCCTCACACAAGCCCTCCACCAGAAAACTCTATCTAGACAAATGGAAGAGATTCTCTATTTGGCCTGAGAAAAGAAAACTAAAACCCATACTCCATTCCAGTTACTGTAATCCTTCACTATTTATCAAAATTTTTTGAAAATGGAGCTGCAGACTCTACCATACAAGTTCGTCTTGCTGCTATTTCAAACTTTCATAATGGTTTTGGAAACTCTCCCCTGATTACTCAACGGTTATGCAAAACCTTTCTAAAAGGAGTCTCTCATATCAGACCTCCAATCAAACAGCCTATTGAACCATGGAACCTCACTTTAGCTTTTCATTCTTTGACTCAACCACCTTCCACCTTTTGAGCCTGCAGTGAAATGTGACATCAAATTCTTATCATGGAAGTCCCTTTTTCTGATCACCATCACATCAACTAAACGTATTTCAGAGCTCCACGCTCTATGCATTAATCGGTCCTATCTTATCTTTCACAAGGACAGAGTATCACTCCGGACTAACCCTGCCTTTCTTCCCAAAGTCATTTCGGAGTTCTCCATTAATGAAACTATTGACCTTCCAGTATTTTTCCCAAATTTTACTAACAAAGGGGAATACTGTCTACATTCTTTGGATGTACACAGACAATTGAGATTTTACCTGGACAGGACTAAGACAATGCATAAATCAGACTAACTATTCATTTTCTTTTCTGGCCCTAAAATGGGAAATGCTGTTTCTAAAGTGACCTTATCTGAATGGCTTAGAGATTGCATTCTTTATATTTATCATCATGAGAAAAGCCTATAACACAGAAAATCAATGTTCACTCTACCAGGTTGATGGCAACTTCTGCAGCCTTCCATTCCAGAGCCTCCATGGACGACATATGTGCAGCAGCAACATGGGCTTCTCCTCATACCTTTATTACTCATTATAAACTGGATCTGGTCTCCAGGGGAAGAGCATCCTTTGGCTCTATGGTGCTCAGGAATATTCTTCCATAAGGGCCATCAAGGAACACAAGGTAGCTGGGGACTCTGTTGCGTCAGTGATGAAGGGAATGAAGATTAGCAGCATCAGATAAAGAAGTTATGTCTTACCATAAAGTTCCATCTGTGTTGTTGGTCTTCATTCATTCATCACGTCCCCCACTCCTTCTCCCTCCAAAGGCTCCTGGGGGGGATACTCTGGGTCCTAGTGCTGAGTTTGGGAACTTGTGCAGAAACTGCCTCTGCTTTATTGATAAAGGGCAAACTCGATCTGAGGTAATAGGGAGAAGGGTAATATGGGTAAATGCTTAGCTTGAGAGTTTTTGGCTGGCGTGAGCTTGATATAAGTCCGGCTCTGTTCCAAGGACTGAACCGACATCCCATCAGTGATGAATGAATGAAGATCAACAACACAGATGGAACGTTATGGTAAGACATAACTTCTTTTTTTATCTTCATTAATTTTATACCCCCCTCCAAAAAGACTGAAACTGTTTCAGAATGTTCCAAAACACTGAGATGTTCTTTTCTGGTTTTGTCAGGTGCAAAATAATATTGTCTGCAAATAGTCAACTTTTCTTGATTACCATCCCAATTATATCCTTGAAGTTCTGAGTCCCTTATTTACTTTGCTAGTGGTTCTAAACATATAACACAAGTGACAAAGGGAAAAGAGGACACCCCTGCCTGGTTCCTGTCTTCAGGAACAACTTATTAGAGAGGAACCCTCCCACTTTAACATTTGCTTACAATTCCCAATATATCCTCCTAATTAACCGTATAATTGTATCAGGGAATGCAAATGCTTACATTGATTTTCTCAGACATTCCCAGCTTACTCTGTCGAATGCTTTCTCTGTATCAAAACCAACCAGCAGCGCTATTTTTTTACATTCTGCTTCTCTCTGGATCATTATTGTTCTATTAATGTTACCAGATATTTGCTTCACCTCAACAAAACCACATTGATCCATATCTATCTATTTTTAGCAACATCTTTGCTGTTATTAGTCATTATAGACATAAACTCTTTATAATCATATTTTAAAATTGAAATGGGCAGTTATGAAGCTGGATCAGATGGGGTTTTACCATTTTTAAGTATTACAACCATCATAGCTTTTTCCAGGATGTCAGTGCTCCCTGTAAAATATTGCTGTCATAATTATGAACTATTAAATTCTTTCAGGGTCCTTCCTAGGCCTTTCCTTTAAAAAAGTGCAAAGAAAGTGCTTTTATGTCTATAACAGACAGGTGACCACTCTCTCTGTGTTTACGACTTGGGTTTGTGCAAAGTTTTCCAAGGCTGTGCAGGAGTCTTTTGGCGTTTGTCCTCCCTCCCTCCAAAAGAGGAAAAATAAAAGGCCTTAAAAGGCCTTTGAAGAGCCCCTTTGAAGAAGCTTTCTCCTGCCCTGCTTCTCCTGTAAAGCGCAGGGCGCCTGCTCTCCGTACCATCCGATCCGGATCCCTGCAGGCAGGCTTCTCCTCCTTCGGCTCCTTCTCAAGGGCCGGAGCTGGTGATCTGCCTCGCTGCCACCATGCTACCATCCTCCTCTCACTTCGATGGCTGGGGGCTGGGCACGAGAGGCTGGATCGGCTGGTCGCTCCACTCCACTCGAGCCGATGAAGGCTGCTCAGACCTCAGACACTTCTCCCTAAGTCCTCCTCCTCGCACCGATGGAAGCTAGTTTGGGTATTCCTAGGCGCCGGTAGTCGCCAAGTCACCCTCGGGCGGTCCCCCGGCCCCCTGGGGGCCGTTTTGAGAGCCATCTGAATCGTTCAATTATCCTCCTAGGTCATCGAGGATGTCAGATTCGGACATAGACAGGTGCTCCAAAGACTGTTCCAGTCCCCAGTCTTTCAAAATTTGTTTCTGACCCAGACACTGATCTTGATGATGATGAGGGATCCCCCTATGATGTGATGTCTCATTTGCAGACATTTTAGAGATCCTCAACAAAACAAACGGTTGGATGTGTCCAAACCCAAACCCCTCTGTCAGTTTTGCTTCTCAAGGCCTTCAGCCTCCAGCCCCTGGGTGTCCTGCCGTCTCTCCCGAGCTCCTGATTTGGGTTTGTCGGAGGCGGGGGAACATCCAGATACCGCAACCGGAAGTGCCCTCGCCCCCCACAAATTTTTGTCTGCCCCACAACCCATCAGTCAGAATGTAGGCGAGATGGATCCCAAACATCTGAAGTTATGGTGAGTACATAACTAAAAGTTAAACAAAACCTTTTAGGTCTTTTCACTTTCTGCCCTCCTAGATTCCAGACATTTACAGGAACACCATCTCTTCCTTGAGATTTTCCTGCAGATTTGTTTTATATCAGCATTTTATCTCAACTCCTCTTCCTGTTTTAACTGTTAATTGTTGAGCCTCTAACCTTGATATATTTAAGACTTCCATAAATATTTCCAGTTGTGCTTCTTCTTGATTTTTCAACTTATCTGCTTTATACAAATTTTCTTAACATTTCCAAAATATCTCTAATACTGCTGCAGGATCTCTGATTATTTTTCTTCCTATAGGATCCCTAAGTTTGTGTTAAATGTTTTTTTTGCTCTGGAGTTATCAAAAAACAGCAGTCTTTCTAATCTCATGGATGTTATCCATATAGTCCCTTATTTTCTCTTTAGCACTCCTCAGTTGCTCCTCTTCTTATTCTGTGAGATTCCCCTTATTCTGCAATATTTTGTTTATCAGCCCCTCTAAATTACCTTATTTCTTAACCATATCTCTTTTATTTCTTCCCTGTTTTAAATTCCACATTCATTTTATCACACTCACTAGCTATATGTGGGGTCTGAATGGAAAGATGATAAATCAGCAAGCAAAGGAAAGTAGTATTGCTGGAACTGAATTCAAGTCTTAGTGAGTACGTTCATGAGGTGGACCCTGTTTTTTATAAAATCTCACCAAGTCAACACTGATATATAGACTGTATTTTATATAGCATATATCATGGACAAAAGTAGGTCAAAAAAAAAAAAAAGATAGCCTGGTGCACAAGACCCAGGATAAAAAAGTACCCAATCCTAGTATGCACACTGGTGCCAGCACTTGAAAAAATGACAGTGTAGAATCCTCAAGACACAGAAACGTTCCTACAATGGGGCTAGGTCAGGCTTGGTACAAGGAGGGAAATAGTCTACAAAAATCACAAAAACTAATCGGCCAAAAAAAGAGCCATGAAGATGATTGAATAGACTGTTGAGGATTGGAAAGATATTATGTATTGCTACCAGAATTTCCAGACAGTAGATGTACAAAAAGATTAAGAGGGAGATTAGAGGAAAGAAAAATATTTGCACTAGAAAAACTGTCAGAAGCTTCAAATGCAAACTTGTGTTCATTAATAAAACAGATTTATGAAAAGCATTATATAGACCAAGAAACCTTGGGCCATTTGGAAAAAGAAGTGACTGAGGAAGTGCAAAAATATAAAGAACAAAAGCTTCAGGTTTTTGAAAGGTCTAAAAAAGAGAGATGTGGACATGGGAAAGAGAAAGATCTGACATGGTACAATATTTATGCAAAGGAGAAAGTCAAATTAATCAGTACAAAAAGTAGCCCCAACGATATTCAAAGAGAAGTACAGGCAGGCAGAGGCATCCAGATATGGAAACTTTCACAATAAAAAAATAAGCTCAGAAAGTGGGAACAGAGAACAGAAGATTAGTAATGTAGAAGTTAAAAAAAATAGAAGCTGAAATTATGGAATGCCTGCGAAATGAAGGATTTAGTGTATAAAGTTTAGCACTGCTTATATTACAGCATGATGCAACAACAAGTCCCCCAAGTAAGGGGAAACAGAAGGATCAGGAGACATTTGAAGAAGAAATATGGACATGGGAAAAAAAATTAAAATGGTGCAATATTTATGCAAAGGAGAAAGCAAAACTAATCAATACAAAAAGAGCAGCACCAAAAATATTTGAAGAGAAATAAAGGCAAAGGTATCCAGATATGGAAAATTTTACAATACAAAAATAAGAAAACAAAGAGGAAAAGTAGAAAACAGGATTAGTTTAAAGAAACAGAAACTGAGGTTATGGATTACCTGCGAAGTGCAGGATTTAGTGTAGCAAATCTGACTCTGATAACACCACAGCAGGACACAGCAATGGATCCCCAGATTAAGGAGAAACCAGTGGAGTGGGAAACATTTGATTGGTTGCCATATGAAGGTACTTTGGAGCCTTCCATAGGAAACCAGTACAAAAGTTTAGTTGGAGTTCCTCAGCAAGGAAAGGAACAGGAAACTGTGGCAACTCTGATGCAGTCAATGTTGTCGGATGATAGGCCAGTGAGTTCACATATGAAAGAGCAATGGATGACACAGGATGAAACTGAAGAGAATGTGGAACAGAAAGGTGCTCTGGAACTTTCTGTAGAATGTCCGCAAGAAATGGAGAACAAAGAATGTGCCCTCAGTTTATAAGAAAATGATCTAAGAGAAGAGTTGCTTGATTTAATAGAGATGGACAGACATATTAAGATCAATGAAAGAAATCAAATACAGAAAGTCAATAAAACCTAAAAAGTTAGAAGTTTGATAAAACAAATAAACACCGTAATTAGGCATGTTCATAGATACTTCATGCAATATAACGAAGTAAATAGGATATATTACTGTGCATTGATGACCCAAAAAAGTTTTATAGCTAATTGAGAAACAAAGCAAAAAGAATTGAAACAGCACCAAAAAAAGAAGAAATAGATACATTTGGAGAAATATCTGTAAAGATCCTGTGAAACATAAAGATGCTGAATGGATAGAAGTAGTAAAATAAAGAATAAGAAGTTCAAAATGTACAGGATATGAAATGGAATGAAGTAACTGCCAAAAAAAATGTAGACAAAGTTAAGAAAAGCTCCTGAACGGAAAACCCCAGTCCCAGATGCAGTACCTAACTTCTGGCTAAAAGTATTAACATCTTTACATGAAGTATAGCTTCATCTTCAAAATATCTCTTCCCTTATTAAATTCTAGCATCCAAACTCTCCCTTTTCTCACAAAATTTTAGTCTACCTATCTCAAACTCACTACTGCTCCTATTTTTATCTACCTATCTCAAGCTTCCTACAGTTTCATCATATTCCCTCCTTGTACTTCACCTCAGTATTGCCTTAGCTATCTCTGTTTAGTACAAGTAACATTAGCATAGCAACAATCGGCCATATTCTTGTTCACATACCATACATGTATCTTATAAATATTTACCACGAAAACCATGATATTGACCTACTGATCAGTCATTTCTCTATGATGGCACAAGCTATTTCATGCTAGTTTATTTGTTAGCTTTCTTTTTTTCCAGTTTATATTACTGTCTCAATTTTTATTATTTATGTATAAACTATTTACCAAAGTTATGTATTCTCGATTGTTATCGATTTCTTGAATTGTTTGTAATGAGTTTTTGTAATGGGGCTTTTCACCCCGGGTCTCCACTGAAAAAGGGCCACTGGCCCAGTCAGGCATCCCCAATAAACAAATGTAAAATAAAATAAATACATTTAGCTATGAAGTAAGAACTATTTATATGTGCACCCTGAACAGACACCAGCCTGGTTAATATCAAGAAAAAAATACACTTACTTAAGAGTGAGCCTGCAAGCTGTCCTAAAAATTATAGACCAATAACTTGCCTTCCAACGATGTCTAAACTATACAATGGAATTGATCCTGACGGTGTTTATAGTCATTTAGAAGAAAACTCAATCATGGCAGTAGAACAAAGGGATAACAAAAGAAAGTCATATGGAACAATGGATTATTTGTTGTTAAATAAAGTCATAATGGAGAACTGTAAAAAAAAAGGAAGACTCTAAGTATGGCATGGATAGAGTACAAAAAAGCATTTGACAGTATCCCACATTCATGGATAAAAGAGTTAAAAATATAAACGATACACCCTACACTAATTGATTACATTACAGCAACCACAAAACAGTGGCAAACCACTTTGCAGTTAAGCTATGATAAAGGGCAAATTATTATTCCAGAGATAAAAATTCAAAGGGGGATATTCCAGAGTGACTCTTTGTCACCACTGTTATTTTGTCGTGCCCTTAACCCATTAAGCTATCTGTTTAATGGATTAGGTCATGGCTACAATCTGGCTCCCAGAAAATAAAGTGTAAAGATGGCATCTTCTTTTTGTGAATTATTTAAAACTGTATAGTTCATCAGATGAGGAACTGAAAGCACCAATGCAAATGGTCAAAACTTTTTCAGATGATATAAGAATGTCATCTGGTCTTGATAAATGTGCAAAAGCAACATTTATAGCAAGGAAACATCAGCCTGGGACATGAATGTGATATAAAAGAACTTCAGCATGAGGGAGTGCATAAATATTTGGGATTTGATGAAGGATCAATAATAAAACATAAATAAGTGTGAATAAAACTTAGTAAGGAATATTTTAGAAGGCTAAAATTAATACTGGAAATAGTACTAACAGCTAGGAAAAAAGTTCAAGCTGTAAACCAATTTGCTCTTCCTGTCCTAACATACAGTTTTGAAGTGATTGACTGGCCCCAAAAGGTGTTGGATCGGTTGGACAGGAAAACAAGGGTGCTTCATACTTATCAAATGATTTATAAAAAATCAGTGTATACCAAGACTATATATTCCTGTTCATAATGAGGTATGGGCCTCCTTGAAATTGATTACATGTATAGATCTGCAGTCATAGGATTGCATACATGTATGCTGACCTCACAAGATCCAGACATAGTGAAAGTTTTAAAACAATAGGAGAATTAAGTCCAAGATGACTTCCCTGCTTAGTTTAGGAGAATATCAGTATCCAGCAGGACTGGAAGTCACACCAGAAGTAGATGAAAATCAGGCAGCAACTGAATATGCCAAAAAATAAAATAAAGAATATAAGGTGAAGAATCAAATGAGAAAGCAAGAAATGTGGAAAATGCATAAATGTAGTTACAAGTATAGAAAACACTTTGAACAACCACATGTTGATCAGGATCTAACCCAGGAATGATTAAGGAGAGGTGAATTTAAACCAAAAGACAAAAGGTTAATATTGGAGACCCAAGAGAGTGGACTACATACATGTTGGTTTATAAAGCCCATTGAACATGTGGGAGAAACAGATAAATTTAGGTTTTGTAAAACAGAAATGAAACAGTTGCACATCTTGCTGCTGGTTGTGGTATTATTAATGGCAGAAGAATTGTATACTGAAAAGCATAATAATGTGTCAAGACTGTTGCACTGGGGATTGTACAAACATTATAATAATGAAGTAGATGAAAAACATTGGAAACATGAGCCACAAAGCAGTATAGAAATTGATGAAGTTTATATCACATGGGATCACCCATTATCAACAGTTCAAATAGTATATGTGAGAAAAACAGATATAGTATTCCATGAAAAGAAGACAAAAGTAGCATTGATCATTGAAATTGTTACAAGAAGTGACTACAGTGTCTTACATATAGAGAGAGACAAAGTCATAAAATACCAGGATTTGCAGGCAGAAATGAGGGCAGTGTGGAAGAAGGATACCCAGATAGATCCTATAGTAGTAGGAGCAACGGGTATTCTAAAAAAGAATTTGCAATCATATTTAGATATGTTACTGATAACATGTAACTCCATATGAACTGCAGGAGTCAGTACTGGACACATTGCGGGTGCTGCAAAGAGCACTTCTGACTAACATCAAAGATTGAAACAATACTAATTTCATGAACTTTAATCATACTTTGATTCAGGAATGGGGTCCATTCCTGTAATGGTATTAGAATCCCAAAAGACTTGGAGAAATTAAAGAAAAAGCTACAACTTCTGAAGAACTTTGTCTTCCCTAATTACTCCCAAATAATTTCCACTACTCATTCCTTAAAATCCTCTATTTTTAACAGATAGGTGGGGAAGCAGCAATGTCTCATTATTTTTACTTCATTGCCTTTCATTTTTATCTTAGTTATTAGTGCATGATCTGAAATAGTTATTAGATGTGTGTCAACGCTCTCAATTAAATGCACATTCCTGTGAAATATAATTTCTGTCTAGTCTAACTCCGTTATTGTACCTTAGGGAATAATGTGTAAATTCTCACCAAGTTCCTACTACTGAATTCACATATTCCCTTTCAAATATTTGTATATATTTCTTCAGAATCTAGCCTCTTTTTTATATTTTCTCTTATAGATCTTCCAGATATATCATCACTGTTGTAGACCAATTCTAGTCACCACCTATTTCCTAAGCTTCATAATAGCAGTTTTAGGTTGAATATAAATATCATGCCAGCATAATCCTCCTCCCTTGCCAGTAGACCTGTACTACCACAAATCTATCATTATTATCTTTTTTTCCCTTTTCTATCACTCTTCGAGATCCTCTAGAAGTTAGTATAAGTACTCCTCTTTTTCCTTTGTCCATTTTGCTCTGCTGAATATCCATCTTGAAATCCATTCTTTATCAAATTCACATGCTCATTTCTTTCAAAATGTATCTCCTTTAGCACTGCTATTTGACCTCTCCATTTATTAATGTAATTCAATACTCTTTATGTTTCGTCTATACCTGAAAAACCATTCACATTTCAAGCTACTATAGAAATTGTTGCCATTATGTTAAGGGGTTATTATCCCCACCTTTTATATATGACAGCTTTTTAGATAACTTTTTCCAGCTTTTGTGGTACACACACCCACTATTGTCTGGCAGGGTGATCTTTTTGTATTTGTTTCTTGTCTTCTCCATTTGAACCTATGTGACATTTTACAAGACTTTTTGTTTTAATGAAAACACTCAAGCAAAAAAAAATAAATAAATAACACCGTCAGATTACCCCCAGAACATAGTAACTTAATAGAAATGCAGAAAACTGTGTACATCTTTAAATAATGAAGTGTAACCCTCCTAATAGGAATAATTGTCCCAAACAGACAGCCGCCCACACAGGCATTATGTAGTCTAAATTTTAAGGGTATCCATGCTGAAATGCATGTTACTACCTCTGTTCCTTCTTTCACTAATTGCTGTCTGTTCTTGCTTTATCTTTATTCCCCTCCTAGTTGTGAAAAACAACTTGCATGCTTTCAGAAAACATTAACTTTTAGCCTCAAAGAAACCAGTGCATGGCTTTGTATTGCCCTATAATCAGCTTGTATCCATGAAAACATAAGTAAAAAATGTTGCCCCCAGCTGCAGGCTTCTAAAGTTATGCAAAACATGTATTGCTAAATTAAGACTTTTCTTTACAGTTAATGTTCTCTTATTTGTTTCTTATGTTATAAGATTTAGCCTAGGGTCTTAATCCAGACATTCACCTATGCAAAAGTAAGAGAAAACATATCATATCTGTATATATTATGATTTGTGTCCTTTTACATCCCATTTCCCGTCTCAACAACCCAAGATTACAGCCTGTTAACTTAAACATGCTTTTATTCATCCTTTTTTTGTCTTTTTCCATTGCAATGTCTACATTTCTTAATACTAAAAAGAAAGAAAGAGAAAACAAGGTGTCTGTTTACTTTGGTATCTTTGTCACATACAAAATTGTTTGATATAATTTATATGAAGAGAAGTTTTATGGAAATACTGTTAAGAACAGAAATTTTTGTACTTACTGTTACCTTTTTTCTTCCCCTTCCCATCCCTCTAGTGTCTTTCCAAATATTAATGACATCTTGTGGGGCAAAAGCCTTTTAGTCTCCACAGGCTTTAATAAAGTCAACAAATGTCCAGTCTTTGCACCTTGTACAGCCATATTTCATTATTGTGAATGATGCTTTGTATTCTCACATTTATTCACTAAGTTCTGTGTTGCAGGTCTTCTTCCTGTTCATCTACATCTCCCAACTACAAACTCTGCCTAAATTCCAGAATACTCCCGATTCGTCTGGTTAACTCTTGTGCTTACCTCTGTCTCAAGCATTTTCCTTTGGAACATTGGAAAGGGTTTCACTGGTAAAGTCCATCTACAAGCTTCATTGTCAAAAGAATGAGAAGCAGAGTCATCTCCTGCTTGATGGCTCACGTTTTGTTGAACAGACTTTTGTATTTCCTCCTTAACCTGTTTAGCATCAAACAATTACTTTGATCCTCCAGGAAAAAATATTCTGAAGACAGCTGGATACAGCAGCTTGTATCTCACATCTCCTCCTTGACATTCCCTGATTGCTGGAATAAATTTGGTTCTCTTCTGCCTGGTGTGCAGTGAATAAACATTTTCTACAAACACACTGCTATTTCCAACTTTTACTACTTTGCCCTTTTGCCACAGTTTTGTCAAGATCAACCCTTTCTGCTGTTATGAGTGCATCTTGAATAATACAGGTCTTTGTTTTCTCATGGCCAGGTTTGGAGCATACACAGGATGCTCCCTTTCAATTAACAAATCTTGCTTTGGAATACCAGTCCAGTTGCTTATTTGTACCTTCATAAAATGAATAGTCTGTTCCTTCCAGTTTCTCTAGTACAGCACAAAATGTAATGTTTTCCCTACATGCTCTCGTCTCTAATTCTATTGTTTTTTTTTATTTTTTTATTTTAACATCTCTTCTTGAGCAGTCTCGTACTTATCCAGCCTTTTCTTCATTTTAGCCTCTGATTTTTGCAGTTTTATCATTTCATCTGTATATCTCTTTAAAGCATCTTTCATTTTTTCCAGCCTTTTTTATTTGAATTGATGTACTCCATAAGTGTTTCATTTATTTTAATAAGCTCTGAACACATTTGACATATTTTTTTCATCTAGAATACTGGATGCCATTTTTTTGCATTAAAACTGGAGCTTGAACTTCTTTTTGCTGAACAGCTACATGATTCTTCCCAGTCAGTGTTTTATCTTCACCTTTTCTAGTTGATTTTTTTCACTTTCTCTTTTGCTGGCATCCAGGCAATGTACGTCCTAGCCAATAACTGAATTTACTAAAAGTGAAAGAGTTCCTGGCCATTATCTCTCAGTTTCTTCTTTCATACTGAGTGAGTTGAAGTTAAGCTGTCAGTCAGTGTGCAGCCATCCTAGAAGTCTGGTTGACTTAAGGCTCTTTACATGGAAAACAGTTGTACTGATTGCTCTGACCTCTGCAAGAAAGATATCTGAGTTGCAAGTACTTATGGTGAATCAACCCAATCTTATCTTCCACAGAGACAGGATTTCCTTGAGAACTCATCCTTCTTTTATGCCTAAAGTAGTATCCAAGTTTAATTTAAGCCAAACTATTCACCACCCCGTTTTCTTTCCTGAGCCAAAAAATGAGGGAGAAGGGAAATTCAGTACCTTGGATGTCCACAGACAGCTCAGGTACTATCTTGACAAAACTAAATCTTTCAGATCTTTGGATCAATTATTCACTTTTGAAGGTAATACAAAGGGACAACCTGTGTCATAACCGACTGTTTCTAAATGGTTGTCTAAGGTTATTATCTTTTGTTATACTCACCATAACAAAACTATTCCAGGCAGGGTCAGGTCCCAGTCTACCAGGGTCTTGGTTTCATCTATAACTTTTTGAAAAGGGTTGGATTCTAGTAGTATTCCAGAAGCAGCTACTTCCTTCTCTTGGTCCTGATCAAGCTTTGCTAGGACCATTCTGCAGTGGCTCTTGGACTACTGTTCTTCCACCTCTCAAATGTAGCTAGCTAAGGTAATGCACCCATATAGCTAACTAAGGCTACTGCAGCAGTGATCAAAATGATTAACATAGTATAGTTGTGCAAGTAAAACTTACTGTAACAGTAAATGTTCAAATGGTCACTGCAATAGCTGCTCCCTCTTTCCATCCTCCTTGTTTTTTGGTGTGTTGCTATGCCAGGGTTTGGACATTGTTTTTTTTTTTTTTTTTGTTCCTAGCATTGTCCTTTTCTGTAGTCAGCCTTCCTCCCATCCTTTGCTGGCAGGAAAGCTCTGAAGGGCTTTGTGGCAAAAACGTGTCTTTTAGTCAGTTCAGCTTGAGCTGCCTGATGGTTTGGGCACATGGAGGATGACCTGAAGCTTTGGAAGGTGGCTGGCTGTTATGTCCTTGGCAGGATATAAACCATATAGCTAAGGCTACTGTAGCAATGATCATTCAAACACCTACTGTTATGGTAAGTTTTACTTACACAATTATACTGTCATTGTGTTCATAAAGGAGTGAAGATCTCACTGGTAACTAGCTGAGAGAAAGTATTTAGAAATAAGTATGGATTAACATAAGCTCTCTTTTAATTTCATTGAGAGCTAGTAGTATGTCCAAAGTAAACGCATTCATCATTGATGTCACAAATAATGACAAGTCTTCAGCCTAGATATCGTGCAAACATCTTATCAAAGTGCTGCAACCTGTGTTTGAATAGTCTAGCCCAGAAAAACTGCTTAAATGAGTTCTGGTGGTGGTGGTGGTGATGGTGGGAGGGGGGCAGAAAGAAACAATGGTTAAAAGTCAGTGTTTTGCACAGTAGCAAAATAAATAGCAGAAAGAAACAATGCTGGAGGCCAATGTTTTTACAATATAATAATACACTGGAGTACCAAACAAACATCAGCAGAAGAGACATTTGTGTTGAAGTCTTTGAGCTTTGTATCAGCATTCTTAGTGTGACACATTCAGTTATTAATTGATTTAAAATACTTTTATTATTTAATAACATGTAAGATATTTTTGGGGGACAGTCAGCCCTACCATGCAGAGAATGGTTGAAATCAAGTGCCATCCATTTTAATCCTCATTGCATTCTTGTTTCAGCTACATTCAGAATAGCAGTTCTGCAAGAAATAGAAGAAAGTTTTTATTTTTATGGTCACTATGATAAATTTTGGAAGAGGATAAAGAGTGACTTCATATGATGTTATCATTGATGGTAAATTATATTATAACCCTGATGATTTTTGCCAGCCCACTTGTACTAGGACAGGGCTAACACTGAGACATTGGTTTGTATTTGACTAGCAGTTCATGAATTAAAAGGTCATTAGGGAAGAAGATGAGTGATGAGGTTTTGTCTTACACACCACTCACTGTTAGATGGTTACATGGTGTGTCACAACTCATGCATTCCACTACTCCATCTGCAGGGGAAACCAGGAGCCTGAAGGGAATTTTCTACTTCCAAAGGAGTCAAGACTGCATGCTTTTGTCACAATTGCAGTCATAAGTGAGGCCCCCTTCTGTGCTCATTGTATAACAACCCCTTGAGCATTAACTGGAATGCATGCTGATTTTATAGGCACCTAAAGAAAATCCTCTTTGGACTTCCTCACCATTGAATAACTACATAGTCTGATAAAAGAGACAGTGACCAGATGCATCTGAAGAGATCCTTGGGGCAGAAAACATTTAAAAACCAAATAAAATCTGCTATTAAGATAAGACAGTACTCATTCCAGACAAACAATTCTGTGCACAAGAAGCATTATGGTGGTTACAAAATCAAAAATTCTATAAATGCCTGAGTGTACGTCCAACAAAATTCCGCTCAAAATTATAAATAATAATGTTGATGAGAATTCATTTAAAGACTACATTTGTGTCACATAAACAAGCATTAAAGCAACTGATCTGATGTTGTCAATCTTCATTTTATCCTTGACAGATGGGTTCAGTTCCAATATCGGAACCGATTCAGATGTCACTACAGCTTGCAACAGCCAAAAACTCTTGAGCTTCACCTCTACCCACAAACCCCTCTGTCAAAATTACCTCAGATCTCGTTTGCCACTTTTCTGAAACAGTCATGTTTTGCCAGTGCTTTCGAGTTTCTTGGGTTTAGGTTAATTTCTATTGTTATTTCTTAGAGATTTCTCTCTTTTTTTCTCAGTACTTGATCCATCCAATCCATTCCCAAGAGACCTGACAAAATCTTATCTGCCCCTGAAGATAAACAGTTCTGGGCCAAGGGGTTAGTGGTGGATGCCATGGTTGTAGCGGCTGCCACAAAAAAGGAACTCACTGAGGAGAGTTCATCTGTCCATCAGCCCAACAGCAATTCTCAGGCTATGGATAGATCTGAGAAGTGGGTTTATGCTTTATTGACCTTCACTCTAATGTCTTTGAACTTCTTGGCACACTTTACAAGACTTCAAAGGGATCTAATTAAGGAATTGTCATATACCCATCAGGAGCTGTTGCTGAGGGAATCAAGAAAAAGTGGCTTCCCAGCTAGCTACCTTAGAGTCTTTGTCTAATTTGGTCATGAGACTAATTGCACATACAACCGAAGGGACATCCAGAGCAGTGGGTGCAGGTGTAACCATGAGGAGATGCACCTGGATGCACCTCTGTAACTTTGTGAAACCATTCAGGTCTTCATTTGTCAATGCTCCTTTTGACAGAACATCCTTGTTTGGCCCAAAATTAAAAGAGACTTTATCCAGATGTGAGAACCCTTTCTGTTGTGACATACATTTCTCCACCTCCAAAATGTCATTTTCTAGGAATCAGAGGAGTGACAGAAAGATGTGGTTCAAATAATCCAAAGGGTTTTTCTAAGACACAAGTGGAGAGAGTTCCCCCAGGGGCAGAAGGGGGAACCAAAACGGAAGACGCTGCCCTTGTGGCAGAGGTGGTCTGCAGACCCAGGGCTTCAAGGATTCCTTTCCAGGTAAGCCCTTTCAGCACTGCTTGAATGGAGTACCAATTGTCTTCCTCTGGAGGCAGTCTGGAGATGCTTGTCCTTGCACTTAAATGCCTGGCTAAACATAACAGATTCCTGGGTGCAGCGAATCATATCCAGAGGCTATATCATTTTCTTTTCCCATCACCCCCCCCCCCCCGTACACATAAAAAAAAAATCCCTGATGTTCCGCCCAATCAGAGGACTTCAGCAGTGCAAGAAATTCAAAAACTGCTAGACAAAAGAGTCATGCAAGAAGTCCCATCAGACCAGAAAGAATCTGGAACCTACTCAAGATTCTTTTTAGTGCCAGAAAAGACAGGACTGGAGACCGATTTTGGATGTCAGCTTGTTGAACAAATCAGTTCATCAAATAAAGTTCCGGATGGTCACGGTACAGTCAATTCTTCCCTTTCTGAAGAAAGATGAATGGATGTGCTTGCTAGATCTTCACGGTGCATGTTAACCACATAAAAATGGGCAAAAGCTCCAGGGAGTTCCTCCGCTTCCAGCTGGGAATCAGTAATTACCAATTCAGAGTGCTGCCCTTTGGTCTCACCACAGCCCCCAGAGTGTTCATCAGATGCATGGCAGTAGTAGCAGCTCACTTGAAACTAAAAAGATTCTGGGTGTTTCTGTACTTAGACAACTGGATCATAACTGCTTTGACCAGGCATAGTAGTATCCAGGGATTACTATCTCAGTATCTCTGCCCAGCTGAGAATTAGAATTATGGTAAATCTCGAGAAATCCCAATTGACTCCAACACAAAATTTAGAATTCATAGGGGCTGTGCTAAATACGGTGACAACTATAGCATCCCTTCCTCCAGAGACTCCAGAGAATTATAGTACAAGTTCAAAAAATAATTCTCAGAAAGAGGATTCTTGCTCGACTAGTTTTGCAAACTCTAGAGTCTATGGTAGCCTCAATAACTCAAGCACCTCCAGCCAGGTTTCATATGAGAGTTATGCAATGGCTACTAGCTATGAAACCTGACTGGAGGTGCATGAGTTGTCAGACCAAATCCTGATCACCAATTATTGGAAGAGGGATCTACTTTGGTAGACAGATTCCAAACTAATTCTCCACGGTTGCCCCTTTGTTCTTCCAGAGCCCACAGCCATAGTGACCACAGATGCCTCCCAGATTGGGGGGGGCATTTTCTGGGCAAGACTGTCCAAGGCAGTTGGTCCCCATTAGAGGCCAACTTGCACATCAGTGTCCTGGTGCGAAGAGCGGTGTTTCTAGTATTGCAGGCCTTTCAAACAGCTCTTCCTCAGGGGACAATTGCAATTCAAACAGACAATATGTCAGTAGTTTGGTACAGCAACAAGCTGGGAGGAACCAAGTCTTATCCCCTTTATCAAGAAGCCCTCAGAGTGTGGCAGTGGGCGATCTCTTCCAACCACTTTCTAATAGCAATGCACATTCCGGGGAGTTTCAAAGTGATTGCAGACAAATTGAACAGATGTATCCTCCAGCCTCATGAGTGGTCTCTCATTTCGGATGTGGTGGAAAGGATCGTTGCTGCGATCTGTTTGCCTCGCACCCAAATAACAAGTGCAGCAATTACTTCACCCTGATTCCTGCTCTGGGGAAGTCACCCAGAGACACTGTCCTTGGCAATTGCACTCCCGGTCTCCTGTACGCTTTTCCCCCGATGCCCCTAATTCCAAAATTCTTACAGAAAGCACTCAGGTTGAAAAGCACAGTAATCCTCTTTGCCCCCTTTTGGTCTCAACAAATTTGGTTCCCCTTCCTTTGGCCTTATCTGATTCAACAACCCTGGACCCAATTCCAGACCTTCTGTCCCATCCAGACAGACATGTTCATCCAGACATTTTAAACCTCAAGCTGACAGTGTGGTTCCTCCAATTCCATTAGTTGCCAGATGTTTAAATATTTCCTCCACAGTATGCCACATCCTCTTATCGGCTCATAAACCTTCCACTCGTAAACTGTACTCTAGCAAATGGAAGAGATTTACCATTTGGGCCCATGAAAAACATATTAATCCCTTTTCTGCTTCTATAAAGCATATTTTAGACTTTTTAGCCTCTCTTTTTCATGCTGGAGCTTCCCCTTCTACCATCAGATTACAATTAGCTGAAATTTCCAATTTCCACAATGCTTTGGAAGAATGTTCTTTAGCCTTTCATAGACTTTGTAAATCATTCCTATGAGGCACACTTTTGTTGAAACCCCCTTTCAAAGATATTAGCCGCCTTGTGAATCTAAACATAGTGTTACAGGCCATGGTACATTCTCCCTTTTAACCCTCTGCGGAATGTGATCTGCAGTTTTTGTCTTGGAAGACACTGTTTTTGGTAGCTATAACCTCTGCCAGAAAGATTTCAGAAATCCAGGTCTTGTGTAAACCTCCTTATCTGATTTTCCACAAAGATAGAGTTTCCTTATGAACAAACTTCTCCTTTCTACCCAAGCAATTATTTTACTGTTTTTCTCTCCAAACTTTTCCAACAAAGGTGGATATTCCTTATATTTACTAGATGTTCACAGACAATTACGTTTTTATCTTCACAGAACAAAAGACATTTGAAAATCAGACCAACTATTTGTTTCCTTTTCCAGTGCAAAGTTGGGTAAGCCAGTCATCAAGGTGACTCTGGCTAAATGGCTGAAAGACTGCATGTCATTTATCTATGATAAAAACTAAATAACCTTGCCTAGACCTATGAAAGCACATTCTATGAGATCTGTAGCCATCTCGGCAGTTTTCCAGTCCAAAGCTTCGATGGATGATTTATGTGCAGCAGCTACTTGGCTTCTCCCCATACCTTTATTACTCATCACAAATTGGACTTGGTCTATAGGGGAAGAGTGTCCTTTGGTTCGATGGTGCTCAGAAATATCCTTCTGTGAGTCTACCCAAGATCTTAGGTAGCTGGGGACTCTGTCCCATCTATCTAGGATAAAATGAAGATTGACAACATCAGACAAAGAAGTTATGTACTTACCATAATGTTCCATCTATGTTGTCTATCTTTATTTATCCTTGACTCCACCTCCCTCCATCCTCTGGCCTTTAAAGATTTTTTTTTTGGTGGAGCGGATTATATATCCTTGAATTATTATGATTTTCAAGCATAGTAGATATGGCTTCTGTTTCGGCTTCATTTTCTACTATCTGTACTTTCTCTGCAAACACAGTCTGATGTAGTTGTGAGAGGGGGATTGTGGGTAGAGGTGAAGCTTAAGAGTTTTTGGCTGGCGCAAGCTGTAGTAATGACCGAGTCAGTTCAGATATCAGAACCAAACCCATCTGTCAAGGATAAATGAAGATAGACAACACAGATAGAACATTATGGTAAGTACATAACTTCTTTTTTTTTACTTCCTACCTAAGCTTGATAAAGGTGTCTTTATGTCACCTGACCACATGGTCAAATCTGGTACACATGACCTAACTGACTTGATAACATCATTTTTGGATAGCTTTTGTGACCTCTTTGCTGTATGTTCTTGTAAAGCTGGATTACATGTTTGGTTTTGTTTCTTTCATTGGTATAGAAAAATATGTAACACTTGTCTTTTGGCTGCAGCAAATGAAGAGGGTGTCTACATAAGCTTATTACATAACTATAAGTTGATGTAAAATTCTGGTTTATGTGTGACCAACTGTACACAGTCTGGCAGTATGACTGGCTTTATTATGTTAGTGCATATGTGTTTGTTGGGGAAAAAAAAGCCTCAGTCCAGTACTGGAGAACTATATCAAAGAAAGAATAAAGTCTAATGAACCTTGCATACCTAAAAGTCCCAGCAGTTACTAGCAAATGCATGCACATAGATATAAATATATCCAGTAAGTCTAAAGCACTCCACATGTATATAAACACTTAATGGAGACATTGGTAAGATCATCTGTTCTGAATGAATGTCTGGTGAAAACTGAAAGCATCATCCCAAGGTAGTGCTCCTGTATGTAATTTATCGTAACAGCAAAAGCCTTGTGCACTGTCTGTATAAACAGATAAGATATACACCAGGTGTTCACCATGAGAATCTCTGATGCAGAGATTACAGTTCTCACTGAGATTCGGCCATCGTGTGGACTTTTAAACCCTTAATCTGATTTTTTTTAACTGCTGGACATCAAAACATTTTTTATTTGTTTGTTAACCAGTGAAACTCAATAGATATAAGTACAGCTTTCAGGGAGAGAGAAGATCACGCTGCTCTTCAGAGTGACCTGAAAACATTGTCTAGAGAGGTGACTTGTTTAGAGCCACACAGTAGACAGGTCCAGAATGAGAAAATCAAATCAAGGGCAACAGGATGATGCTCATGAACAGCTCTTAGCCTTAAACCTGTGAGCAGAACTGTCAGACAATATGAACATAAGATTGTGCAATCTCAAGCTGTCAGACATTGCCATTAAAGGAATCCCATTAAGCAGAGCATATTTCACAATGCAGTTCAGTTTATTTTTTGCAACCCACAGTTAGGAGTCACTGTTTTGGTGTGCTTCAGTTCATTGGTTATTTCTGTGCATTTAGTCTTAACTGCTGTAAGGATACCCTTCAGGACCTTCAATAACCAGAGTAGTATGCATATCCCACTAGAAAAAAGCTCCAGGGCAGACCCAAGACGCATTTGAAAGTATCATATGTATTAGCTTACAGGAGATCCCACAAGATGTGCTGGAGGCCACACTTTTGAGCTTGCTGCCACTGACCACTGTAGCCCTTGCCAATGATCTTCTTCTGTCTTTCAGCTTTTCCCGGTTAGGGGTCACCACAGCAGAACTCCGGTCCACTAATGATTGGCAGTAGATTTTTACGTGCCGAGTTGCCGGCCCTGACGCACAACCTTCAACGAAGGTACGCCCATTCACGCATGTCTCCACACAGAAGACGCTCTAGCTGCGAATTATGTGTGTAGAAAAAACTATATATATATATATATATATATATATATATATATATATATATATATATATATATGTGTATGTGTGTATGTGTGTATATCCATATATATCTATGAATTATATAGAAGTATGTTGCAACATCTTTTGTATGGAAAGGATGGAATGTATCTTTGAAAGTGATGAATATGCCTTTAAAATTGTGTAAATGACTTGGGATTGCATAGTGCCTTGCAGAAATTCAGTCAGGCAACTAATTGTATTAGTCATTTAACAAGAAGACAATTTCCTACTTTGTATTTTATAAAAAGAGATTGCATGTAATTTGCAGAGGAAAACAACTTTTTTTACATCTGACCAACTTCTGGCTTTGCTCTTGTACCAACCCTGACTAATCTATTTTATACTTTTTACTATCAGAATTTCTTATCTCAAAAATATCTTTCTCTGTCAACACAAATGACATTACAACTGTATGACTCTACTATTTCTATTGCTCTCAAAAAAAAAAAAAAAAAAAAAAAAGAGTAATTACACTATTCTCACACAATAGTATGTAGATAGTAAATTATGTTTTGTATTACTTTATCTAAACTAATATGTATTCATTTTTACCCATTGTCTTAGTTTCTCACATTTATTGTATTTGTTTAATCTCTATAACCTTATTTATGGGATCTTTTCTCCCTCCCGGCCACTGAAATGGAAAAAATCCAGCTGGCTGGAGCCCGCAACACAAATGTAAAATAAAAATAAAAATAAATAAAAATAAACTAAGGTCCTTAGTCAAAGGTTCAGAAAGAGAGATTGAGCATGGGGTAAATCTGGACTTTACCTGAAAAGCCAAGATTCGTGGAGTTCATCTGGACAGTCTGGGTTTATTATGGAGGTGGCATAAGAGAAATTCAGATTAATATTTCTTTTTAGTTGTTGAAGCTGGCAAGACCTGCAGATGTAGTTGCTTTGGAGTTTTGAAGCCTTATTTGAAAGTACTATTTGAACTGCATAAATATTACACTAAGCCAACTGGACTCTTCTGTTGTCATCTGTTTTGGAATAATAAAGTTGTGTTTTTACACATGTATACTTCCACTGTTTCCTAAGGCTTACACTGATGGTGTGTGTACATGGGCATTTTGACAAATGGCTTTGTCATATATATATATATATATATATATATATATATATATACACATACACAGTTTCTCATCATGCCTCTCCTGCCAAGTGCAGAATCTGTTTGAGCTAACATTACCCTAAGGATTTTATAAACAGAGATATTTCCCAGCTGCTTCCTGGGATGTTTATTGAAGACTTGGAGTTCTCTAGTATAGTTCATGTTGCATACAGCCATTGAGGAGCGAATAAAAACCCTGGTGGAGTCTAAAATGGATACTGACCAGAAGCAAATACAACTGCATCAGCACTTGAGAGGATTGGCCAGTGTAATAACTACTCCTAGAAATATGCATGTCTTAAAAGAGTGAGCAAAGAAGATTATATTGTGTTCTGTCTGGTGGATTTTGAATTATATGCCATCCAAGAAAACTGTGACAAATCAAAGTGGGCTATGATCCTGCCCCCCCACACACACACACTTATAGGAGCACCATTACAAAATATATGTGGACATGGGGGCTGATTACATAAACTATAAATTCAACATTTGGACTTTTAATGCTTATATGAGGTCAGATACCTATCTTGAAAGATATTTTAAAATTGTAGTTAGAGACCAATTGCAACCTTAAAATAAAAATATTATAAAATTTGGCATTAGACACATTTAAAAGAGCATTGACTGGGTGTTGCAAAGTGAGCCCATAAACTCTGACAGGTTTGTAATGATTCTTTTTTTGGCTAACAGTAAGATAGATTTCAGGTATAGATTTTCAGTAATCTGGCACCTTTCTTTCCTCCACCCAATTAATACGGTAGTGAAATTTTGTGATTTCCCAGTCTCTCCCCATTTCTGATCTAATTAACTTTCCCATATTTGTTCTCAAGCTTTCTAGCTTGGGGCAGTCCTCAAAATATGATACCAGTTCATTCTAGCATCTTCTAGATATCTCCAACATCATGGGAATCTGGATACATATTGTGCAACCTGTCTGATGTATAAAAATATTTATGTAGGCACTTCCAGCCAAAGATAGTCCACCAAGTTTGGAGGACATCTTTCAGTTAATGCAAGATCAGGAGTGGTTAGAAAAAGAATAATTGAAAATATACCCTTATAAATTCCGTCAGAAAAAGTGGTATCATTGGGAAGAAATCCAAAATAAGTGGGAAGAATTGATGGAAATGTCTTCCATAAGATATGAGCAGTCATTGATTTGTAGCTTACTCCACTAACTTTGGACCCGTGAGAATTGGTAAGATTTATGGTGAAGGGTGGTTAGCTGGACTGCATGCCTAAAAAAGTATAATAATGTTGTGAGGAAATGCTCATTGAGAATGGTTAGAATTCTTAAATCACCTAATGTGTTAATAACTGAAGTTACTATGTTTAGACTGCTAAAGAAATTGTCGGAAGTGACGGTAGGCTTCTATATTGTTACTAATGTAATTCAGAGATATTGGACTTTTTTTTAAAAAATGCACTTTTACAAATTAGTAACCTTAGTAGAAAGCTTATTAGTTAGTAACATACTGTTTAAAAAACTGAATTACTTGCTTCAAACTGTAGTTGTAAGAAGACATGCAATTTTCCTTTGAACAAAAATGAGCAAGTAATGAGTTAACATGTTTCAAATGTGGAGACAGGGGTCTCATAGCTAGATTTCAACCACTAGTACTGGAGGTAATGCTAGTAGTAGAAATGTAAAAACTGATATGCATGCTACAAATGAAGCTGTTGCTGTGGAATGCAATAAGGTAACCATTTGAAATATCTGGACCCACTAGAGTGAGTACAGAAACACAGAGACTGAATGATCAAAAAAATGGACCGACATATGCTAAATCTGTGATCAACATTTCCTCGAATATTCCATTTTTCAGAGGTATGGCAATCTCAGAGTTAGTATAAGTTTCAGGGGATGGGGGGCTTGCCCCCACATCTAGTGGTGCAGAAGGGACATACCCACAACAAAAAAGTTTAAAGGAGAAGTGAGGAAATGATGTTTCCGTCTCAGCCATATATGCATGTCGACGTTATAGCCTTTTGACTATCTGAAGTAGATCTATATATATATATATATATATATATATATATATATATATATATAAATATATATATATATATATATATATATATATATATATAATACTCAGACAGGTGGTGATCACATTTACAGTAGTGGCCTTGGTGCATATAGGAAGGAGATAGGAGGAGACCCAATAGAGGCAATCTTGTCTGCAGAGTTGCCCTCCAATGATTTAGTCAGCAATACATACTGACAAGAATGAGATGGATCTTTTTGTCTATGACTGACTGATGTATCCAGGCATTGCAGGCCCTTGTATACATCATTGTGCATGCCATGCAGTACTTTGATCATTTCTGCCATGGCAGTGGTTGCATACACTTGTGTCTGGATATCTGATCTGTGTAACCACTGATTTATGTACTTTATTGTATCTATTTCAGGCAACAAGCAGAAGAAATGATGCTTATGTCCTCTGGCACACTGCTCCATAGTTTTGTTGTCACACTGTCTATGGGTTCCATTGCCCACCCCAGTTGTGTAAGCAGCTGACAATGATCAACCTGGTATTGAGCTACCAGGCATTTTCATGTTCTTCCATACACAATCTGTCAAGCAAGGACAGATTCCACTGGTGACACAGTTGTGTCTACTGATGTGGGTGGAAAGATGCCCTCTATAATAGCCATTGCAGTCAGTGGCACTGTGCCATCAGAATGAACCAGAGTGAGGCTGCCATCGTCATCAGGATCTGATGATGCACTGACATCAGACATGCCCTGCTACGTCATGGTTGACCCCATGACCAGTATATCTGTGAGGGCAAATAGATAATCGCTTATGTGTACAAATGCTGATATGTGACAGTCACACACCCTAGCGCTGCACCACCATTGCAAGAATGAGATCTGACAAATAATGAAGACAGACATACCTTGAAGAGTTTGCTGCTATGACTGCATCCCAGACATACCTGTAAAGGAGATATGACAGAGTTTACTATCGGAACGCTTGTCAGTGTGGTATGCCACAACACTATTCTACAGCCCCAAGGCAATACCAGCGTTATGCACCCCAGCCTTGTTAGCCTGTCTGTGCTAAGAATGTGCTGTCCATGCAGATATAGGATCTATATTTATACCTCTCTCTCTGCTAGGGAAAACTTCTTCAGCCACGGACACTATTTTGGTGCAATCAGCATTACTGTGCATAGGGATATACACCTGTGGTCAGTGCCAGGTCACAAATATGTATACCATCAACTGTATCCCTCCACCACTCTATGATGGACATGACTGGAAGGAATGGTATACCTTCTATAAACAACCTTCACATACCACATCCTTAAAGCATTCTAGTCAGTACGTCATGGGAATGGAAGGCAGTGAAACCTTTGCCCTGTGATCTCTTTATAGGGACTTGTGTCCTCCTGGGCCAGACTGCTATATCTCCCTCAGAACGCATCCACAGCCAGCAAAATGTCTATTCTAAACCTGACTATATTTACATCAGCTACAGCTGTAGTAGAGGTTGCGCTATCTGCCACATACCCCCTATAAAGGTATTCAGACAATCACTGACATGCAGCAGTATACTGGCTGTGGTAATGCTTTCTGAATATGTGCCTGGATTACCATAAACCCCATTCTGATCTTTTGACTGTTTGCAGGTTTCTGTTGAGCAGCACCCTCCCACACATAAGACAAAATGCATATGTCTACTCTGAATTTCCACTTGCCTGTTGCCCACTTTTCTGTTGAGCAGAACACTGTAATGCTCTCTGAAGAAAAGCATTTTCAGTGCACTCTCTAGCTAAATAATTAGTGTGACAATGCTGCAATGGCAATGGTTGCTTTTATTGTACTATTCTGGGGCACATAGTGTGACAGTTATTCTAATGAATCAGTTTAGAAGAAATAGCAATAGCTCTGCAGTACCCTGTGGGACCCGTGCTCGCTTGTGAACACACATGGTAGGCTGTACTACCTGCAAAGCATGATCAGGTAACTCCATGGCACCCCCACACCCATATACTTCTGCACCCCACAAATTGGCCTCTAAGGGCAAAATAGCATGACAGTGCCATGCTTTATAGCACTTTACCATGCCATGGTACAGTATACCTTTTGGCAGAGGCATGCTGCCATATGCTACAGGTGTGCATCTGTCTCCACTCACTCTATACATGTCTACTTCAGTTATGCTAGTGACCTCTGGCATTGGACTACTACACATTGCCATGCCACCTTTAAATGCACCTCCTGTGATGTCTACAATGGATATAAATGTGACCCAGCTACTATTTCTTTTCTGGTTTCAACCTTGCAAATGGCTATGGCTTCTGCATGGTACAGTCTTTCTGCATCTCCTAGGGAAGTCATATGAGAACCCTCAGTGCCACATGGATGCCTGACACTGTCTTACCAAGGTGTTGAGTGATGAGAAGTGTTGACATTGTTACAGTGACCTGAAGAGGCACCACTCTGACTTAGGTTAATAGGTGTGTATTAACCTAACAGCCTTGGAGCCTGTATAAGCTTAGCTCAAGAAGATTTCTGGCATTATGCTGCCCAAAGTTAGTTCCCAGTGCCCATGTCAAGCAAGGCCACTGAAGTGTGCCCATCCACTCATCAAGATTTCTCTTAAAGAGGGCCAGTGAAGTGCTCTGCTTGACGTGAATGGGAAAGTGGGCAACAGGCAAGTGTATTTTGTCTTGTGTGTGGGAGGGTGCTGCTCAACAGCAACCTGCAAACAGTCAGAAGATCAGAATGGGGTTTGTGGTCATCCAGGCACATATTCAGAAAGCATTACCACAGCCAGTATACTGCTGCATGTCAGTGATTGCCTGAATACCTTCATAGGGGGTATGTGGCAGATAGCACAACCTCTACTACAGCTGTAATGAGATGTGCCACATATGAGGAATTTCTGACTACATTTGCAATGTGGTTATCAAAGGAGAGGTTGCTGTCAACCTGTGTCCCCAGGTCTCTTATCACACCTTTGGTGTTTAGTGGACTATTGCCTATGTGGTAGTTCATGGGCACCGAATTTTTCCCAAAGGGAATGACAATGCACTTTTTGGCATTGAGCTTAAGGCCATGGTTTTGGCACCAGTTACTGGTGTCAGTGAAGCCTTTTTGTAGAATGTCTACATCAGTTGGAGAATCAGTAATGGCTCCCAGTTTGCAATCGTCTGCGAACTTGGTCAGCCAGAGTCCCTTTGTGTTGGCTTGAACTTCAGAGAAGTAGATGCCAAACAGGAAAGGACCTAGAACCGATCCCTGTTGGACATCACTTGTAACTGATCGGTAGTCAGATTTGGAGTCCGCAACTTTCACAGTGGGGTTCTATCAGTGAGCCAGTTGGCAACCCATTTTTATGACATAGGGGTTTGTACATTGTTTAGTGAGTCTGTCTATGGTTCCTGAGTGAGGGATGGTGTCGAAGGCCTTGGCAAGATCTAGGTAGGCTGTGTGAACTACCTTGCCCTCATCCACAGCTCTGGTGACAGACTCGAAGAAGTCTATCAGGTTGAGCAGGCATGATCTACCTTTCACAAACCCAAACTGCATGGGGTCCAGAGTTTGGAGATTCCCTATGTCCTTATTTATAAGGTCCATGATGATGCGCCTTATATTTCAGACTCATCAGACTAATGGGGGGTAGTTCCAGGGTCTGTTGTCGCTCCCCTTTGTGGAGTGGAATGACTGTAGCAGTGTGCCATTCGGTAGGAACAAAGCCTGAAAGGAGGCTGTGATTGAACAGGATACTCAGGTGTGCTGCCAGTTCACTTTGTAATTCATATGGAACACAGCCAGGGATATTATCAGGTCCCATGAAAGCTGTATTCTTGGCTTTGGACAGTGCATGTTTTACCTGTGTAGCTGTGATAATAGGGACTTGGCATTCCTCAGATATTGTGATAGGCCCTTTAGGGGGTGAAAGGAGGGTAAAGTTCGCACTGAACCTGTCTGCCAATATGTTGGCAATATCAGTTGGTTCTGTATATGTATTCCCATTGTGCTGTAACTCAGATCAGATCTGAGTGTTGCCATGTAGATTCTTGACATAACTATAGAATGCCTTGTGGTTGTCTTTAGAATCTGCAGCAATTTTAGCTTTAGAGGATTTGATGATGGATCTCAGTTTTATGCTGAGGCTAACAAAGGAGTTTTTCCAGTCTTGGGAATTCACCCTTTTCTGCAACAGTTTTTTTCCTCCTGCTGTAGAGTTTATTTATGGTGGGTGACCTCCAAATTGTCTTCCTTTTTTGGAATGAGAATGTGTAGAAATGATTAGGGAGACAAGCTTAAATTCTAATTTGTCTGACTATGTAATTATTGGATCTGATGTTGTCAATTTTCATTTTATCCTCGTGTGGGTTCGGATCCGAATCCTCGGATCTGACTTGGCCGTTGCAATAGCTTGTTACTATCAAAAAGCTGTCGAGCACCTTCCCTTACACATAATGCTTCTGCCCAATCACCTCAGATCTTCTTTACTACTTTGTGATGACGTTGTCCTTCATTTAGCTCTTGGGTAGTTAAGTGGATATTTTGCTAAATTTATGAAGTTTTCTATTACACTTTCCTTAACTTAAATGTTGTCTATTGAATTTCTGCTTTATACTTTTTTTTAGTTAGTTTTTTGCTGTCTAACTTGTACTGACATACTGCTTGACTACTATCATTAGTAGTCTCTTTCTCTTGACCTTTCCTGGTGAGTGCCTCTCCTTTTGCCCCCTTTTTTCCCTGGTATCCCTTTTCAAAAAAAAAAAAAAACTACCCTTTCTTTATTTTTCTGGATATGACTGATAAAATGAATAAGCCATTTGGCTTTAAAAAGTGCTCCAAATGCGGTCACAAAATTCTCTTAAGTGACTCACGTGAGCTGTGTGTATACTGTCTGGGCCCACTCCACTTACAGGAGGAATACAACATTTTTAAGGCATTCAACCATTGGGCCCTCATGGAACACCGTAATAACCTAATTCTGAAGGGTATGTTGCCGTATTCTTTTGAGGAGGCCATTTCTGTCTCCAATAAAAAACATAAGAAAAAATATTCATCCAAGTCTGAACAGTCCAGCCCTGCTTACCTCCCTGTCCTCTAGAAACTCAGACAAGGCAAGGAAAAGGCCTTCTACTGCTCCAAAGTTTCATTTGGAGCATTCTCCAAAAATAGCTAAATTGTTAGATCCTAAGTCCTTCTTGGATCTGAAGACTTGTAGAACTCTCCAGTTGGATGCAACAGCTTCAGATCTGAGCCTCTCTGCACCCAAGGATAGGTTGCGTTAGTTGCTGTTGGATCCTATGGGAAATCCATTCAAACCATTCAGTCTTTGCCTAGAACTTTGTACTCCCCTTCTACTGACCCAGTGCCATCCAGAATATCTTTGCCCTTCCTGGAAAGACCAAAGTCACCACTGCTGTCATCAACCCGCTCGACCAGAAGATGGTGTGGAGAGGATGGTCAAGAAGATTCTCTGGGCACAGGGCTTTGCAAGTTCCCCTTTGGCTCCCACCCCAAGGATCAGGAGTTTTTAGCATCTGCTTCCCCTCTTCCAATTCCTCTTCTGACTTCCCTGGAAGTTTCAGAGCCTTTGGATCTGATTAGTCCGATATTGTTTGAATCAGATCCGAAATCCTTTCCTACCTCGATTCAGACTTCTGCTCTGAACTCTGTGGGCCGCTTGGAGCCAGGGAGCTTGTGAAGACATGGCAGCCCTGTCGGGTCTGAGACAGTGGGTCTACTCTGAAGTTTTCGGACTCATACCTGTGTCTTGGAACCTTGGCTTGGATCAGCCTGGCCCCGGCTCTGGCTTCAGAAGTGCTGTTTTCTGGATTCAAGAGTGGCCGGAACTGGAGGCATGCCCTCTCAGATCGGGGATCCTGTATTTCTTGGAGTCAGTCAGCTGTCAAGGCCTTTGGAGAGGGCTGTGTCTGCCTTGGCAACACAGACAGTATCTGCCCCATCACATCCGCAGTCTTCCACCTTGCATATCCTGCACCCAGTGTCTTGATCAGACCACCCTCAGGGACAGCAGGTCCAGAAGACCCAGTCTACCCATGAGTGTTCCTCCTCCTCTTCCGATATCTCCCCAGTACTCCCCATGGAGGAGGTTCTTCAGAAGAGGAAGTGTAAGAGGAAACACCTAGACTCCACAGAAGAATCTCTCCCTGATGATACTGACCTCGATGAAGGTGAGGGAACCCCATGGTCACTTCCAGATGATGTTTCCTTCGGGGACATCCTAGAGATTTTGAAACAGAGAACTGGCTGGAAGCCCAGCAATCCCTCATTGGAGGAGTCAATGTACCTGGCAGCTTTTGGATCCTGCCTGTCTACCTTCTGTGTAACCCCACCTGCCGATGAGCTCATTGAGTTGATCTCTCAGCAGGCATGGGAGGCTCCAGACTCCATTGAGCCAGCCCCCTGCAGACCAAATAAAATAATGACAGTGCCTGAAGATAAACAATTTTGGTCAAGAGGTCTTCCAGTAGATGCCATGGTCGTGCTGGCAGCCAGGAAGAAATAACTTGTGGAAAAGAGTTCTACTATCCATCCTCCTAATAAGGATTCTAGGATGATGGCTAGATGTGGGAAGCATGTGTTTTCTTCAGTGACCTTTGTCCTGATGTCCCTGAATTATCTTTCTTATATTACTAGACTGCAGAGGGATCTGATCAAGGAGCTCTCAGATACCCACTGAAGAGCCATGTCTGAAGAAGTACAGGCTTCAGTTACATCACAGCTGGCCACCTTACATTCCATTGCAAACTCCTCCATAAGGCTCATTTTGCATGCAGCCGAAAGGGCGAGTAGAGCTTGTGGGTTCAGGTATCTGTAAGAGGAAGCAGGCCTGGATGCGCTTATGCAACTTTGCCGAGTCCTTTAAATCTTTATTATTCAACGCTCCATTTGACAGAACTTCTCTATTTGGCCCAAAGGTTAGCGATATGGTGTCCAGGTGCAACAAAGGTGGGAAGACCCTTTCTGCCATGGACATTAATTTTTCCACTCCCCAGAGATCATATTAAAAAAAAAACAGAGGAGCAGTGGAAAAATATGGTTCAGAAAATCACAAAGGTCATTTCCTCAAGCACGTGGTGAAAGTCCCCCCCCCCCCGAGGCAGAAGAGGGAACAGTGATGGAAGACGCTGTTCTTATAGCTGGGGTGCTCAGCATCATCAGGGTTCCAGAGATGCATTCTTTGGAAGACCCTTCCAGCGCTTTTAAATGGAGGCCCAGTTGCTCTTCTCTGGTGGCAGCCGGGGGGGGGTCGACTTTCCCTACACCTGACAGCCTGGCTTAAAATTACAAATGACAAATGGGTACAGAGGATTATATTCAGAGGATACTATATGCCCTTTTCCCCATCCAGTGCCTCAAAGCAAAAGACCCCGATGTTCCACCCAGTCAAAGGGAGCAAGTAGCCATACAGATACAAAAGCTGCTAGACAAAAGAGTCACCTAAGAAATCCCATCAGACCAGAGAGGATGTGGTACTTGCTCAAGATACTTTTTGGTACCAAAAAAAAGACAGGTAACTGGAGACCAGTATTGGATCTCAGCAGATTAAACAAATCAGTTCAGCTGAGCAGGTTCCAGATGGTCATGGTTCAGTCCATCCTTCCTTTTTTGGGAAAGGATGACTGGATATATTTTATAGACCTTCAGAATGCGTACTACCATATAAAGAAGAACAGACAATCCAGAAGTCATTTGCACTTCCGGCTGGGAGCCAGTCACTACCAGTTCATAGTACTGCCATTTAGCCTCACTACAGCCCCCAGAGTGTTCACCAAATGTAAGGTAGTAGTAGCAGTTCATTTGAGACAGCAAGGACTCCAGGTGTTTTCATATCTTGACAACTGGCTTATCACTGCCCTGACCAGGCATCTACTTCTGGAAGCAAAAGACATGGTTCTTTGAACTTGTTCTTCATTAGATATTACAGTAAGTTATGAAACAGCAAACCTAGACCCCTCACAAGAATTGGACTTCATAGGAGCAAACATAAACACAATTGAGATGGTAGCATGTCTTCTGTCATCAAGAGTGGTGACTATAACATATCAAGTTAGAAAGTTAATACACAGTTCAAGGGTATATGTTGAAACAGTACCTCAGTCTTTGGGTTCTATGGCAGCAGCAATAATACTGGTTCCACTAGCAAGATTTCACATGAGAGTATTACAGTTGCTTCTAATGGTACAGTGGTTTATCCTTCATCAACCCTTGTCAGCCACAACAAGGATTACGAACTGCAAGAGGGATTTGTTATGGTGGATTCACTCAGAACAGCTTACTCAAGGTTGCCCCTTTGTCCCCCCACTATCCAGGTCCACAGTGTTACATCTCAGAATACTTTAAGAATGAAGACAGATACAGTTCTTTCTCTCTTTCAGTGTTTTTTATTGTCTACAGTACACACGTATGGGAGCCTCATGGAAAGCACCAGGGAGACTCCCAGAACAAAGGAATAAACAAGCTTATATACTGGTGATATTGCTGACAGTACAAAAATATATAAAGAAACCAATTAGATCATTGTACAGGGCAATTAACCAATCAAAGGTTTACCCGTAAACATAAGACAATTCACAGCATCATATCTCTGGGTAAAGAAAGATAATCAGATGCATTTCCATAAAAGGCACATTTCCTGCTTTCAGGCAGACTCTTGTTTTTCAGCATTTTCTCATTGCTCAGAGTTCACTCAAAGTTCATAGTAAACAATATGTTTTAATACATACAGACTGTCACATACTCAATTCCCTCAAACACATGCTTTGACTGTTCATATTCTACAATCCCCCATTTGATGCTGTGTAAGCATCATCACTTAACCTATCATACATTTGTCCCAATTCTAGCATAACCATGCTACTGGTCTTTTCATTATTTGAAGACATTGCCATTTTATCATCTATATTCATAGTTGCAGGCATATAAAAATTAGGCACTTTTTCACAGTTTTTGAAGACATTAATTTCAAGATCAGTGCTTTGATTAGAAATAAGACAAGAAAAGCAACAATTGCTAATACTGCAATTAATAAAATCAGCTTCAACAGTCCACCTCCCCAACCTGAGAATGGGTTGGTTAACCATGCCCATGTTGAACCATCGGCCTCCTTGGCCTTTGAGAGTTCAGAAATTCTTTGTATCAGTTTAAGATGACTTTCAATTTCATGCTGATTATCAGGAATAAACGTACAGCACTCCTCTTGGATTAAAGAGCAAGTTCCTCCCTTCGCAGCAAGGGTGAAATCAAGGGCCATACAATTTTTGAGTACTACAGCCCTCATAGCAGTCAATTCATCAGTCACTAGTTCTAAGGCAGAAAATGTAGCATTGCTTAGTATTTCAAGCAATTTAGATAGCTTTCTCAGTTCCCAAATTGATTTCACTGCTCCGTATGACAGAATTATACCAGCCCATGATATGACGTCATCACCCAAGTCCATATGGGACAGACCTTTGGTACTAGCATGAGCTAAGTCATGATGATAAATCCATGAAGCATCAACTCAACCTACAGGATTGACAGGCTTCTTAACCTCTCGAACATTTAAAATTTTTCCTTTAGGTAATGCAGATACATGTCGAATAGCGGGAACCAGGTAGCCCAGGAAGCAGCTACCAGACCAGTCTCCTGGTAGCCATTTATATGCTTTTCTTCCGCACACAAAATAGCAATTTTCTACTTTAATGGTGATGTTGATAGGTTTGAAACAATCCCCGGCGTCCTATAGTCCTTGGAATATTTTCGAATAAACAATTTCTATTTTCTGGGAAAAATTAGCTATAGAGTCTTTAACAAGTCTTTTTATAGGTGAGAAATCTGTTACACAACCCGAATTGTCTGCAGTGCAGTTATATACCACTGTTTTGTTACAATGGCTCCACCCGACTCTGGTTTTACCTAGTTTTTGAAAACACACAGTTCCGTTTTGATGGAGGGACAACTGTAATGCTATTTTGTCCTTTGAAATAACATTTGATGCATTGTAGATCAAATTTGTCCAGGTTTCATTAACTCCTAAAGGGACTATATTTAGCATCAATCCCCCATGAACAGTAGGAATAGCTGTGCAAACCCAACAGTCTGAGACGTTGAGGGATGATGCATATGCGTGTTTAATGGCTTGATAGGTATTGAAAGGTGGATGCCATACAGCTCGTTTGGTATGAGTCGTAGTTGAAGCAGGAAATAAAAATGGCCACAGTAAAAATATCAAAACAACAAGAATAATCACCAAAATCATTGTGCAGTACTTTTGTGGAAATGGTGTTTGCGCTTGATGAGTTTGTGCAAATGGATAAACTTCAGGCATTTTCAGGTACTGGTATAGTATGGCTACGAGTGTGAGTAGCAATAGGTGGAGAATTTGGACTAACGAAAGGTAGAGGTTGCTGATCTTCAGACGGGATTACCTTCTTGACATGTGATATGTGAATCCAGGTGGTTGAGCCTTGTATTTGAACTGCTGAAGAAGTGGTCAGTAGAACCAGGAAGGGCCCTTTCCAACGTGGTTGAAGAGCTGTTTTTCGAGAGATTGACTTGACGTATACCCAGTCTCCTGGTTGTAGTGCCGAGGACAGGAAAGGATCAGGAGTTTGTTGAGCTGCTGCTACCTGACGATGATGAAACTGTAAAAAAGAAACAAGAGAAGTGCAATACAGGAGAATATTATGATCAAATTCATCATACTCAAAAAAGGGTGGTGGTGGAGTCATGGGCATACGCATAGGGCGGCCCATGAGGATTTCATGAGGAGAAAGACCTTAAGTAGGATGTACTTGAGCTCTCATAGAGAGTAGGGCTAGAGGTAGGGCCTGTACCGAAGTGAGGCCCATTTCAGTAGTAATTTTAGCCAGTCTTGTTTTCTGTGTCTGATTCATGCGTTCAGTAATACCTGATGCCTGTGGTCTATATGGGCAATGAAATTTGAGAGTGATGCCTAACATTTTGCAAAGTGAATCAATTAACTGAGCAGTAAAATGTGTTCCACGATCTGAATATATTTGACAGGGAACACCAAAACGAGGTATCAATTCATAACAAAGTTTCTTAGCAACTGAAATAGCATCATTCTTGATGCATGGGTAGGCTTCTAACCACCCAGAAAAAACATCAACAACAGTTAAAACATATTTGAAACGAGCACAAGGTGGAAGTTCAATAAAATCCCATTGCAAAGTGCAGAATGGTCCCAATGGTTTTAGCAGTGGTTGTGTGGGAGCCATTGTGCCTTTTGAAATGTTATACTGTAAACAAGTGGAGCACATGCTCAAATAATGCTGTACAGAAGCAGAAAGTCCCAGGGCAAACCAATCCTTTGGATTTGTTTTATTAATGCTTGTACCCCAACATGAGCTGGCAAGTGATATGCTTTAATAAGAGAATTTAACTTGGACACTGGGCAGACCAGTCTTCCATCTGAATGTTGCCAAATGAGATCAGAGCGTTTAAAACAACCTTGAGCCAGCCATGATTTTCTTTCTGATTCTGGAGCTTCAGTCTGTAAAGCTTTCAACACTGTAGTATCAAATGAAGCTATTGGTTGTAGAGGCTGCAAAAAATGTCCCTGAACAGTTTGTGAAAGAGCAGCCTGTTTTGCAGCCCAGTCAGCAAAATTATTGCCTTTAGTTTCAAAAGAGTCATTAGATTGATGGGCTGCGCATTTTACAACAGCAGTTTCAGATGGTAACAATAAATGTTGTAACAGGTTGTTAATATAAAAATGTTTTTAACGGGTGACCCGGAAGAAGTTAAAAACCCTTGTTCTTTCCATAGGATACCAAAATCACATAGCGGGAGTCAGTATATATAGTGACAGACTTGTCCTTAGCTATTTTGCATGCATTTGATAGTGCCACTAGTTCTGCAACCTGTGCGGAAGTGCCTAGGGTTAATCGTGCTGATCTTAAAACTTCAGTCGGTGTACAGACTGACCAAGCTGCTTGGAATTCTCCAGAGTTTGTTCGTAAGCAGGATCCATCAACAAAAAGAATCAAATCAGGATTTTGCAAAGGAGCGTCATACAAGTGTAACGTAGGAGAAAGAGCAGAGCTAACTACAAGCACACAATCATGTGGTTCGCCCTCATCCAATGCTGGTATTAAAAGAGGCAGGGTTCAGTGGTGGGCAGTGTATGACTTGCAGGGAGGGATTATTTATTAAACTCAATTCATATTTAGTAAGGCATGCGTTGGAAGGGTACTGTGTTTTTGTTTTTAAAAGTAATGCCTGAACTGCATGTGGGACTGCTAATATTTTTTCTTGTCCCAGGGTTAGTAGAGCTGCCATGTCAATCAAAATAGCAGCAGCTGCTACAGCCCGTAAGCAAGCTTAGGTACCCAGAGGCAACCAGATCTAGTTGAGTGCTATAATAAGCAATAGGCCGGTAGCCTCCAGTGTGCTGCTGGGCTAAGAGACCCAAGCCAGTTTTGTTTCACCCACAGCAAAAGAAAACAAATGGTTTTGAATAATCTGGCAATCCTAGGGCTGGAGGATTTACTAAGGCTGTCTTTATAGCCTAAAAAGTCTCATTGTGGTGTGATGTCCAGGATAAAGGTTCTGTGATATCTTTTTTTAAAAGTTGTAACAGGGGGGCTGAAATTTCCGAAAAATTAGGTACCCATTGTCTGCAGTATCCCGCTAGGCCAAGGAATCCTCGAAGCTGTCTCCGTGTTATAGGGCGTGGGGCCTTTTGAATAGAAGTTATACGATTTGGGAGTATTTGACGAGAACCCATTGTAATAATATGTCCCAAATATTGCACCTTTTCCTGACAAAATTGTAATTTTGATTTATTTACTTTAAATCCACTCGTAGCTAAAAAGTTTAACACCAGAAGGGAATCTTCCCCACGTGAGTTACAATCCGGCGTAGCTATAAGGATATCATCTACATATTGAACTAGAACAGAACGTGATGGTAGTTGTAGATCCTGTAACTGTCTATGCATCTCTCTAGAGAATAAGGTTGGGGATTCTACATATCCCTGGGGCAATCGAGTCCAAGTATACTGTTGACCCTTATAGGTAAATGCATATAAATACTGACTATCGGGATGCACTGGATTAGAAACAAAAGCTGATGAGATATCTTTCACCGTGAAACAATTTGCAGTTGGTGGGATACAGCTTAGAATAGTAGCTAGGTTTAGTACAATCGGGAAGACAGGCAAAACAGCTTTGTTAACTTCCCGCAAATCTTGCACAAATCTGTAAGCTTGTTTGCCGGGTTTCTTCACCAGTAATATTGGGGTGTTACATGGACTTGTGGTAGGTAATATGATTCCTTGTCGTTCCAATGCAGAAATAACAGGGGCAATACCAGATATAGCCTCAGTCGTCAAAGAGTACTGTGGCACTCGCGGTAACTTTGCTCCTGGTTTTAGGGTTATTTTTACAGGAGTAGCTGAGGTCAAAAATCCGACATCATTGTCATGAGTAGTCCACAAGTGAGAGGGTAGGGAATGTAAATATTCATCTCTGCTAGAATTTGGCTGAATACACATCGCCTGTAAGATGGCAGAGTCATCCAGAGCTGCTAGGGTACTATCTTGTTGGTCTGAAGATACTTGGAGATAAACTCCGTCCTCTGTGCAAAAAATGGTAGCCCCCATTTTGCAAAGCAAATCTCTTCCTAAAAGATTTAAAGGTGCTGAAGGTCATACCAGGAATGCATGGTTATCCTGTAGAGGTCCCAAGGTGACTTGGACTGGAATAGTTTTGCAGTATTCGATAGGTATACCAGAGACACCCACCCCTCTAGTTATTTTGTCAGAGAGGGGAACATTCATGGCTGCTTTGCCAGCTAACATGGATTTAGTTGCTCTGGTATCAATTAAAAATGGATAGGGTTTATTTTTAACCAGTAACATTACATGTGGTCCATCCTGATCCACAGGAATAAAAGGACACAATTGCTGTTGTTTCTGTTCAGGGAACCTTCATTGAGGTTGCTGTCGATTGGACGGTGTCCAATTAGAATTCCATTTCTGTGATGTATCTGTGTATGGTGCAGGTTGCTCAGCCAAATATGGACATTCATTTTTCCAATGGCCTGATTGGCCACAGTTGAAACATTCCATCTGATTACTAGAATTTTGGGGTGGAGCCGACTGTGTGCCCTGCCAATTTTGTCTATTCAGATTTCTAGGTCCTTGGCATCCACCCCTCCCTCTTCCCCTTCCTGTCCCTCTACCCCGTTGACCAAAAACATTACACATTTGGATTTGTGCTTTTACTAATTTCTCCTGTAAATCTTTCTGTTCTTTAGCTAAATGGTTGGAGAGGTATTGTACCTGTTAGACTAACTCATGCAGGCCCAAACTAGGCCAGTTTAAACATACTTCTTTCAACTTGTCCTTTACTTGAGGGCGTAGCCCATACACAAAGGCGGCTGACAGTCCGCTTTGTGCTGGTCCTTCGGTGGGCTCAGGGTACCCAGAATATGCCTCAAAGGCTTCAGTGATTCGATTTAAGTATTCATCTATAGGCTCATCCTCTTCCTGTATGATTGATTTGATTTTCAACCAATTGGGGGTAGGTGGCACAGTTACAGTGATAGAATCAACTATATGTTGTCTAACCGTTTCAAATCCATTTTCCCCTTGCATATTGTGCTTTGGTATTGGTGTAGGAACATTAGCATGATCCCAGATACGTTTCATGAGATTGGCTGGGAAAGCGTATTGGTGGACAGCGCTAACCTCTTCTGTGGTAGGATTTTGCAAACAGATATGTCCTGCCAGTACGCATTGAAACTTTGCTGGGTTATTGTGAATAGGCGGAAGTGATTTGGTAATGGCTTGAAAATCAACTGCCAACCATGCCCTAGGCACTACTACTGTGGCTGGTTGTCCCACATCTCTAGCATGGGCTGGGTTTGGGACTTCTCTCAATGGAAATACTCTCTTTTCATCTGATGGGCTGGTGCCCGATTCAGAGTCAGAGTCCGGATTAGATTTATCTGGTCCACTGTAATCGTCTTTGTCTTCAATTATAATTGGACATTGTTTGTAAATCTTCCTTGTGTAAATATACGGCTTTTTTATTATAATATTTTTTTGACTGGCTAGGCCTAGGGTCAAAAAGCATTTGAGCCTTTCTTTTCTGCTTTTTTGTCTTCGAGTGGGTTAATCTAGGTGATGATTTACTTGGGGTTTCTGTTTGGTCAGGTCGCTATATAAGCAGTCTACTAGACTGACTTCCCATTGCCTGAGTTCCGCTTCCAGACTCTAGTGCGGTCTGCTCTTCTCACAGCCGGCCTCCGCCCTCTGTTGTAGAGCTCACTGCCCCATCTTGAACCTGTGAGGGCTGATATAACGGTGGAGGAGCTGTAGGGGGTGGGGGAAACCAGGGGTTATCATCCTCAGATGATTCAGTTATTTGTAATTTATTTAATTCTTGTACAGGATATAATCCTTTAAAGGGTGGTACCTTTAAGGGTTTACCATTTGCTACATCTAGATTAGTCGCAGTATGTTGCAGTTCCTTTATCTGCTCTTTTAGTTTCTTTTGATTATCTTTAAGACTACTGATGACCGAATCCTTTTCCCTTTCTTTAGCTTCACACATCCAATCATTAAAAGCTGCCGAACACAACCCTGGTAATCTTCCTTTCTTTTTTAACTTCTTTTGCAAATTAATCAATATATCTTTATTAAAGCTACCATTTTCAGGAAAGGCAAGGGTACCGTCATTTTTAGTTAGGGCGATCCGCTGGTTTAAAAACATACAACTGTCCCGGACACATGATAAAACATATAACCAGCTGGTGTACCTCTTTCTGGCTCATTTATTTTTCCCGCACTCACTCCGATTTTCACTCAGTAAGCTATACTTGTTTAACACAGGTTTAGCTAAGGCGTTATATAAATGTCTTTTTTCCCCACTATCATTCCTCCTTTCATACTTATGACACCAGTATTTCCGTATTACCCCACTCTCATACTGCACACCTAATAGCAAAGAAGAAATGCATGCCACTTACCTTAAAACAACTGAATGAGAGAAATGATATATTTCGCTCTGCATAAAAAAAAAATTATTTTATTTATTTTTTTTTTTCAAATCTTTAAGGCACGCAGAGAGATGAAAGAAACACTGCAAAAACAGAAAAATCTGTTATGGGCCCTTTCATTAGCAGTATTTCTTCCACTTCCTGACTGCTGCAACTTGTTCCCAATTCTGATCCGAGTAAACGGCACCAATTGTTACTTCTTAGAATACTTTAAGAATGAAGACAGATACAGTTCTTTCTCTCTTTCAGTGTTTTTTATTATCTACAGTACACATGTGCTGGAGCCTCATGGAAAGCACCAGGGAGACTCCCAGAACAAAGGAATAAACAAGCTTATATACTGGTGATATTGCTGACAGTACAAAAATATAAAAAGGAACCAATTAGATCATTGTACAGGGCAATTAACCAGTCAAAGATTTACCCATAAACATAAGACAATTCACATCATCATATCACTGGGTAAAGAAAGAAAATCAGATGCATTTCCATAAAAGGCACATTTCCTGCTTTCAGGCAGACTCTTGTTTTTCAGCATTTTCTCATTACTCAGAGTTCACTCAAAGTTCAAAGTAAACAATACTTTTTAATACATACAGACTGTCACATACTCAATTCCCTCAAACACATGCTTTGACCGTTCATATTCTACAACAGTGACTACTGATGCTTCCCAGACGGGGGGGGGGGGGGGGCATTATCTGGTGAGAACAGTCCAAGGCATGTGGTCTACTCCAGAGGCCAAGTCGCACATAAACGTCCTGGAGATGAGAGCGGTGCTACTAGCATTGCAATCCTTTCAGAATGCTCTTTCTTGCAAGACAGTTACAATTCAGTCGGACGACATGTTGGTGGTCTGGTACATCAACAAGCAAGGGGGAACCAGATCATATCCCTTATGTTGAGAGGCACTCAGAGTATGGCAATGGGCGATATTATATCCAACCACTTTCTGGTAGCAACGCATATTCCGAGAAAGTCGAACATGAGAGCAGACAAGTTGAGCAGGCCCATTATTATGCCTCAAGAGTGGTTCCTCAATGGGAAAGTTGCGGAAGACATATTCCGCAAATGGAGCCAGCCTTGCTGCAACTTTTTTACGTCCTCTCAGAACAACAAATGCAGCAGATACTTTGCCCATATCCCCCCAAAGAGGGGAATCCCTGAGGGATTCTCTTACTCATGATTGGCTGCCCAGTCTGTTATATATGCCTTTCCCCCAACCCTATTAATCGATTTCTTCAGAAAGTGAACAGGTTGAAGAGAGAATTAATCCTCATTGCCCCATATTGGCATTAACAAATCTGGTTTCCTTTTCTTTGGCCCCACCTATGGAAAAAAACGTGGATTCTGGATGCAATTCCAGACCTCCTGTCACAGCCAACAGGAATGCCTCAACTGACAGCTTGGTGTCTCCAATTCCGCTGATAGCCAGACAACCTATTGCTGTCTTCACCAGTGCACCATATCCTGCTATCCTCCCACATGAAAGTTGTGTAGCAGTAAATGGAGGAGATTCATACACTGGTCTTAACAGAACAATGTAGATTTTCTTTCAGCTCCTATCTACACTACTGTAGAGTTTTTAGCACAGCTGTTTAATGAGGGGGTAGCTTATTCTACAATAAAAGTGCAGCTAGCTGCAATTTCTAAGTTGCACATTTGGTTCCTCCCTTACTTCACATAAGCTATGCAAAGCCTTCTTGAGAGGAACCTTTTTACTCAAGTCTCCATATAAAGATAATTCACCACCTTGGGACTTAAATTTGATATTACAGAAAATGTTACAGCCTCCCTTTGAACCAGCAGCTACCTGCCAGCTTAAATTTCTCTCTTGGAAAACTATATTCTTGGTAGCCATCACATCTGCAAGGAGAATTTCTGAGATTCAGGCATTGTCATCCCAACCATCCATCCATCCTCTACCCCTTTTTCCCATTTTTGCACGTGGGGTCAGGGTGTCAGTTCATCAGTGACAATTGTCTCGAGCCAAGGTTTACACTGCTGGGTGGCTAGCCCTGCCATGGTAGTTCATCAGTACCACTCACTCTCACACGCACTCACACTTACATGCAATTTAGTGTGTCCACTCCACGTACTGCATGTCTTTGGAATGTTGGAGGAAACCTGAGCACCTGAGGGAAACCCACGTGATCACAGGGAAGAAATGCAGACTCCGCACAATGGGCACCCCGGCTGAGAATTGAACCAGAGAGCCACTTGCTGTGAGGTGACAACGCTAACCGCTGCACCACGGCAACCACCCCAAACCACCATATTTGATCTGTCACAAAGGCAAGGTCACTTTATGTACTAATCCTTCATTCTTACCAAGGATATTTTCAGAAAGTACTATCAACCAATCCATTAATATGCCAGTTTTGTTCCCACACTTCACCAGTAAACATGAATATGTGCCGCATTTGCTAGATATTCATAGACAACTAAGTTTTTACCTTTATAGAACAAAGGACATAAGAAAAGAAAGTCACATATTTCTCTCCTTCCGAGAAAATAGATTGGGTCTTCCAGTTACCAAGGTGACTATAGCTAAATGGATTACAGACTGCATCCTTTATATTTACAGGAGTTAAGGTTTAGAGCTGCCAAAACCTGTTTGAGCTCACTCCATTAGAGCAGTGGCCACTTCGTTTTTTTCAGTCTAGAGCATCCATAGATGAGATTTGTGCAGCAGCAAACCGGGCTACCCCTCATATCTTTATTGCTTATTACAAGCTAGATTTGATCTCTAGGGGTAGGGCCTCCTTTGGTTCAGTGGTTCTGAAGAATATCCTTCCATAAGTTCAACCAGGAAAAAGGAAGCTTGAGACTCTGTACCACATGTGAGGATAAAATGAAGATTGACATCAGATAAAAATAGTTATTTACTCACCATAACATTCCATCTGTGTGCCCATTTTCACTTTTTCTTCAAAAAACCCACCTGCCATCCCTCTGTTCCTTTTTTTTTTGGCTTCTGGATGAGAGAGTTGACCTAAATTTGTTTATTGGCTATTGTGAAAGACAGAAATGGTATTACTCTTATTTGAGGTAATTTCCTATTCTCTCATTTTCTATGATTATAAGCAAACATGATCTGAGGTGATTGGGAAAGAGGCATTATGTGTAAGAGAGGATGCTTAAAGCTTTTTGGTTGCCATGAACTATTGCAGTAGCCGAGTCGGATCCGAGGGCCGGATCCAAACCCACATGTGAGAAAAAAATGAAAATGGACAACACAGATGAGATGGAATGTTGTGGTGAGTACATAACTATTTTTTTTTTACATTTGTAGGCCTTTATTGAATACCTGATTCCAGTTTTTGATGTTCATAGGTATGCTGTTTTTTCCACTGTTTTTCATTATGGGGTAGCCAGAGAAGGCTGGCATACATGTCCAGGCATTTGGATATGCATAAAGCTAGTGTGCACTACTACCTATTTAACTGCATTTTTGCAATAATGCTAATTAATGTCACCTGTGCTCCTAGTTTTGCATAGGTTTAACTGCACCATTTGTTATAGATAAGGTTTGCTGTAACCTTAGCAGTGCTTTCAGTTTCACTGTGCTGTAACATCCCCAGTAGTTACAGGTATGGTTTACGTACACTTCAGCAGTGCACTTAGGTTTGCTTTTCTTTATGTGTCATTCAGCTTGTGCATGTAATGGCACTGGCCTTTTTATTGACAAATATTCAAGACCGTGAAATCATACTGCTCTTACAGTTGTAGGTCTGTGTGGTAGTACCCTATCTGTTGGTATTGTTATATTATTCAAATCTACATAGCACCATGCAGGTGCTCCACACACACCTTGGCAGTCTTGCATACCGTACTTTTTAACTGCCTTTTCCGCAGCCCACAGCTATGTCACTAATGTCTGGTATACCATGAGAGAGCAAATGCTTGGCTGAAGTGTAGCAATGCACTCAGTATAACATTTGTCAGGATGCATTATTACAACAGTAATTGTGCATTACCTGTGTATTCCTGCCAGTATTTGGGGTTGTCATATGTGGTCAAGTGCCACCCTGTGAGAGTATTCCAGCACTGATGGCACACTGCCCATAACCTCAAAGATGTGCTGTTCATTAGTACAGATTAGCCTAGCCTTGCTGCTCATTCCACTCAATACAGTTGACTGCCATATACTGTTCTACACACCAATATCAGGATATCTCCCATCATATATTGTCTTGTAGTCCACATTGTTCTGTTATAGGTGTGACCCAGACCTGTTTATCAATTTTTGTGTTGCCATTGCTCAGCTTAATGTAGTGCAAAGTGGTGTAGCACAACCATTGCTTTTGCTTTGTGTTTCACTTTATCACTGTCATCTGTTTAATGTTTGTTTTCCTTTGTTCTTTTGTTTCTTCCTGGTTCTGTTTATATTTTCTGTAATGCTGACTGCAGAGATGAATGTATTATGGTACCATCTACCATACCCTACACCTGCCTCAAAATTACATGTTGGGTCTCCAGTTGTCTCCAAGGCAACCTGTGTGTAGGGTAACAAAGCTCCACATGGAGAACTGGAGGGTTTGCTGATAGCCTGTGGGGATATTTTCCATTGGACCCCATTATCTTCCCATAAAGGAGCTGGAGTATCATGTTGGTTGACCCAGCAGAAAGTAGAGAGTCTGGTGATGGGTGTGGTGGATGTGTGGCTGGATACCTTGGTTGACAACCTGGACTATGTCCTTGTGTGACTTTCAGAGTCACACAGTTGCTTGGCCCTGGTCATCCTGCCATCAGTGGGTAGGCCCAGCCACAAGGGTGGTCATGGAGGTGGTTGACTTGTGGTTGGGCTTGACTGGACTAAATTCTGTACAGCTTAACAGGCAGTTCTGACTTCAGCCTGTCATCTTTAATGGTGTACCTCTTGCTTGTGTGTCATTCCCCTCCCCAGTTTGTTGTGTAGTGTACTCCCTATTCCAAAATGTCCTATCTTTATCTGTCTGCCTGCCTCCACCCATACCTGTCAGCAATTTCCCTATCTGTTTTTGTCTGTCATTTAATGTCTGTCTGCCCCTGCTGCCTTCGTTATGTCTTGCATCATTACCCAGCCCTCTTTCTTATATAAACAAAATGGGTACCTGCCCCCCCCCCCAAAAAAATCCTCCTCCTCCCCATACAACTTTTCCTTCCATGATCCTCCTGTGTGATCCCTTGTTTGTCCTTTCACCTTTCTTATTGACCTGTCCACCCATTTCCTTACCATTTATACTGTAAAAGTTGTAGAGACACTTGTCTCGGTTCTTCACTGTGCCCCTGTTGCAAGCTAGTGACATAATGTTGGGCATGTCATTATTATATGTCATATATGTCATAATATAATATAATATAATATAATATATATAATAATAATGTAATATGTCATGCATTATTGTGAGTACACTACCTGAATGCCAATGGACTTAGATCATGTATCCACATCTTACCAGGAAGTATGCTATTTATGCTAGGGACAAACCTTAGTATGCATCTCTGGGCTCACTCTGGCTGTGCTTAATTGCTCATAATGCATATTTAACCACCATTAGGCTGCATTGTGTACTTTTGATGATGTGATTTTTCACTACATGTCTTTGTTAACATTTTTTTTCTGAATCCTGGACTGATTATTTTGATGTGAAACTAGTAAAACATACTGCACACAGGTGCTACAAGTCCACAGTTTATATGAAACCCCCATTTACTAGCACATATCTATATCATCCATTTCACACAAAAAATAATGCTGTGAAGGAATAGGCTGTATAAGTATCAAAATTAGTTTTAGATGACACTATTTGAACAATTGTAAACAGGAACTAGAAAGGGAAAGCAGTTACTCAGATATTAGCGCAGTTAGCACAGATCAGGTGTAGCAGAAATGGTTTGTTTGCCCCTGTTATGGTTAAGAAGATATTGAAGATTAAAGACAAAGGGTTAACCAGTACCACACTTTATAGATATACTTTTATAGTTAGCAGCCAGCACTTAAAGACATGGTTAGTGTGGTTGAATTCCACCCCAAGAAGGCTAGCTGCCAAAGTCAAGCAACCTTTCTACCTTAGCAGGATCTCCAGCAGTTCAACTTTTTCACATAACCCAGGTTATAGCAATCACTTTCAGGATTAAAACATGCATACTAGCAGGTAAGTCATTTGCTTTAATTCAAAGACAGAATTATTTTTGAAGGTAGAAGACACAGTTTGCCAGCACAGTTAGTGTACTGTTATGAAAGTTTCAGCATCTTGCATTTAAGAATGAGCACAGGACAAATGGGATTGGTCATTGAAAGAGGAATGTGTATCTATAAAGAATATCCACTGTTCAAGGAGGTGGAGCCACCTTTTTATATACTGCCTGAGTCACCATAGGAGATAGTACAGATAGGTGAAACAGAGATTTGTATGTTGTAATTAACTGTAACTCGCAAGAGCGAGTCCTGAAATACAGAAACTGGATGGCCAAAAGAACGGACTTGCATATGTTAAGTCTAAGATGGTATTTCTTGGAATATTCCCTTTTTTTCTGAGGTATAGTGATCATGGAGTTCGTATATATAACTCCTGAGAGGGATCCCCCCTCGCCCCCCCCCCACAAAAAGAAGTTTAAAAGAGAAGAGCAAGTTTCGATTATCGCTTTTCTGTTGTGTTTTCAGTCTTTTTTTAATGGTTATCGGCACTCAGCATTTAGAGTGTCGACTTTTCAGTAGGGAGCCACATTTAACACATAAATGCAGGCATGCTATATACCTGCATGTTTTGTGATTACTTAAGACAGTAAACATGATTACTGGCCCATATTTAGTTAGTTTCCCTTCTTGTGGTGATATATTTGTGTATTCCATTTATAAATTCCTTTTTGTAAACTGTGATTTTTTGTATACTATTATTCAACGTGGAAACTTCCTAAAAGAACTTTTTTCATTGAAAAAATGTTTTTGAGCAAATAAATGTAGACTATCAGTGGTATGTTTAAGTACAGAATGATAATTTTGTAGTTTTAGGAGTCAGGTGGGCTACAGTATTTTAAACACCTGGATAAAGTACTATGACAGATGTACCAAACTGGCACTGTTCCCTGATTTGATATGCACAGAGTTTAATTTAACTAATACATTTTTGTGCCAGTTATTTACTTTCCTCATATGTCATGACCTCTGAATTAAAAAAAAGCCACTCTATCATAATTTGTGATGAATACTCAGTTTGGCAGCTATATCAGTAAGATAATGTCAGAGGTAAAACTTGTTGTGACAAGTCTAAGTGCGTTTTCAACTTAGTAAGAAAACAGCTTGAAGCCACTATCTTATTAACTTGTGTGCATCTCTGAGAAAGTAACAACAAGGGATACTGTTTTTGGTTGACGGCTTGCCCAGTAATCATCTCATATAATATACACCACTAACAAGAATGAAATCATGCTGTATTTCAGCACTCTGAGATATATATGTATATATATATATATATATATATATATATATATATATATATATATATATATATATATCTTGTATCTTATCGTGGACAATAACCAGAGAGTCTGGGTCACTATCATTAATTCTGCCTTAGTAAAAATAATTTTGGCTCTTGACAGCAGTGTGCACTTAATAATTCTTTATCAAATGTAATACTGTGTTTGGTATACAAAGCTCTTAGAATTTGCCTTGCCATTTATGTATGCATTTTCTGTGATGCTGAAAACTAATACAAAATATTTCATTATTTAGGCAGCTCAAAGAAATCGAAGACAAAATTTTAGAAGTACTTTCAGCTTCAGAAGGCAACATTTTAGAAGACGAGACTGCCATTAAGATACTGTCTTCCTCCAAGGTTCTAGCTAATGAAATCTCAGAGAAGCAAGCAATTGCTGAGGCGACAGAGAAGAAGATTGATGTTACTCGCATGGGTTATCGTCCCATTGCAGTTCATTCTTCAATTCTGTTCTTCTCCATTGCAGACCTGGCAAACATTGAGCCTATGTATCAATACTCTCTGAACTGGTTTATTAATCTCTTCGTCATGTCGATTGAAAATTCTGTAAAATCTGAAGATTTACAGGCAAGGTATGTGATGTGACAGTTGTCCTGTAAACATTTGTCTGAGTTGTTCAAAGCAACATAAAATACAATTAAACCATACCTTCAAGTGATGTATGGTTTGCAATGTTTTTTCAAACAGTGTACAGATTTCTTTTTAACACAGCATTCTTGTCAGTTGAGCTCTGTACCAGCAAAATTACTTGTTATTTAATTCAACTCACAGTGGCCATAGTGATCAAAATAGATTTTTAGGAACTGTAAAATAGTGTAAATGTTTAAAACAAATCCTGCTGAAAGCAAAGACATTTCAGTTTTAATTATTTGTTCATATCTTTACATTTTTTTTATTAAGAAGTCATACAGCCACAAATTAGCTTGCCTAATTTTTCTGGTATACATACTGTTACTTTTCCCCCTTACTACATATACTTATGAAGCTTCAGCCCTCCTCATATTTCATGGGCATATAGGGGCTGCTGCAAACCTTTTTTTCATTTTTGACTTTTTTGTGTGCTCTCCAGCTGACAATCGACTTTTCTAAATCTGATCCTATTCCTCCATTTTATCATAGTGTTCCTTTGAGTTGGGACTGCATTAGTGACAGGTAGGGAAGGGGA